>NC_030425.2:24667500-24967500 GCF_001660625.3 Ictalurus punctatus
GATACTCTGGATGTTTCTTACTTCCTTGAAGTATTTATTTAGATTTTTGTTTTTTTGCAAATGGATCTGTAGAGATGATCCTTCTATCAGTGTCGCTTACTACCTAACTCAGGGGTTAGGTAGTAAGGGACAGGGGACCGAGGCCCCCCTTTTGCAAGATGTCTTTAAAACACATTAAAAATACAGACTTCTGAATATATCCCCCCTTTTTTAAATTAATAATTACATCTTACATCTTTACATTACATTACATTAGGAATTGATTGTGTGTGTGTGTGTGTGGTTGTCTGAGAGTGAGAAAGAGAAAACATACTAGTGGGAGGGATGGGCCTGGTGGCTCCGACCAAATTTATGAGGCCCCCCAGGTGTGCGGCCCCCACTTTGAAAACCACTGACCTAACTGACTGAACATATTGCTACTTAACTGCTGTCCTGATGGAATTCATAACGAACACTTAAAGGCATTACATCATGCCTTATGACCTGGTTCTATCAGACTATTGCCTGGCCTAATATTGTCTGGTTATAACCACAAATATGGATGAATTATACACATTATACTTATTAGAGCTTTGTGTACTGGAGAATTGATAAAAAATGTCAATGGTTGTCCTTAGACTTCCATTATATGTCAAATTTGAGTGAACAGGTTTTATAATCAAAATTGGAATAGAGATTACCTACATGCATTACCATTTCTGAATTGATTTAAAAGTATGTTTGGCTTATCATCATCAAAACCTCCTGTCAGAGGTAACCAGGTTTGTGGTTGATGTGACTAATCAAAGCATTAGTGAACTATCCCCATATTTTAGAGTGGCGTATGAGGTGCTTTTTGTTGTATGCAGTTCCCCTTCTTCACCGAATATGCTGATGGTGAGCACGACCAAAAGATTTTAATTTTGAAAGAAGTCTCACTCACTCACTTTCAGGAACTGCTTGGTCTGGGTCACCGTGAATCAGGACAAATGGTAATCAGAGCCCATCTGGAGTTAATCCTGGAAACACTGGGGATTAGGTGGGAATAGATTCTTGATGAGATGCCTGGGCACCATGAGGACGCGCACACACATTCACACCTAGGGGCAATTTATCTTAGCCACTCCACCTATTGCCATGGTTTTAGGAGGTAGAACAGGAGCATTGCTGGGCTGTTAATCATCTGGGGCTGAGCCCAGATTCTTCTCCATTAAAAAAAAAAAAAAAACTTTTTTTTAAAAATGCTTCCATGCAATTTTTTTCTTGCATGTGACTGCTAATTGCTTAAAAATGTGAAAATTGGACAAAAAGTTGAATTTATCATAAAACTTGCCTCAGGTGTGGTCACTGTTTGCAGGACTAAAAGACTGCTACAGTATAAAACTTTTTGTTTGGTGTCACTAGCCAAGGGGAGGAACAACTAAGGTATCATTGTATGGGTTTAGCTGCTACAGTACCATGCAAAGTACCTTATCTGTCCTTATGCTCTGCTCATATCGTGTTCATGTAACTTGGAGCTCATATAGACGTTTACACACCTGATTCACACTGACTGTGTGAGCTGGAGACCTGCCAGCCAATAAGACACGAGTATTACCACGTGTTTTAGTGAAACCCCTGTCTGATTGGTTTTGCCTCCTTTCACTGAAGATAAAATACAACACTGCTGTCTTCTTTTACTGACGTTCAGTTATGTAGTGACAAACTGCTCCAAGTGGAGAATTATTCAGGGTTAAAGAAATAGAGAAATCTTCAGGGCAGCCCCAAAAAGTCTTACAGCCCCAAATACCCAGGCCATATTTCCTACCTCCACCATATCTCACAGATGAGCTTGTAATGTTTTGGATCATGAGCAGATCCTTTCTTTCTCTACATTTTGGCCTTTCCATTACTTTAGAAGAGGTCTTCAGTCTACAGCAAAATCCCAGTTACACTAGATGACAATATGCATAAGCAAATAGATGACTATAAACATTAGCAAACAATGTCAAAGAGAGATAAACAAAGTGATGGGCATTTCTGATTCAGTTTTATAGATAGCACAAACCTGTCATTTTGTGGTTGGCAGTGTAAGCCCTGATTCCTATTTTTATTTCAGTTTAAGGCATCGCGCCTGATGCTATCATCAAGCAATAATCATTATCAAGCAGTCATTTATAACCGGTGATAATTATAATAGTCAATCAAATTGTAAATCAAGAGTGTTGTAGTTACAACATATAAAAAGCAATAAAATAATTTAAAAAAAAAAAAAAAAAAAAAAAACATGACAGAACTGCATTATAAAGAAGGGCAGTGCTTGTTTCCCCTATCAGTCAGCCAGCACATTTCAAAAAGGAAGCAAGACAGGTGCGGACCTTATTTTTGAGACAAGGACATGTCCAGAGTCACCGCAGAATAAACAATAGTCATGAAGGCCTTCTCATGACAGCTCTCTCTCTTATCTCATACTGCATTCGATCTGCCTTGGGGGATAGATGTACACAGTGTGATTGCAAAAAAAAGAAAAAAGAAAAAGAGAGAGCTACTTTCGCTGAAGGAAGGGAGGAGAAGGAGCTATGCTGTTTAGGCTTTTGCGGCATCCTGCGTTGCATGTGGCTGATGATTGAGAGCTTAAAGTTATCACAGAGGTGGAAATGCACTAATGCCGGAGTCTAAGCAAAGACAGTGTTTTTCCTTAGGTTTGTTTTTGAGATCTTAAAGATAATGTAAAGTTCAGAAGAAAAATCCAGAGAGAGAGAGAGAGAGAGAGAGAGAGAGAAAGATATCAGCCATTTGTAAATGGGCTAATTAGCTTTTACAGTGTATATATAGACCTGTGGTAAAGACTTTTTTTGGCACGGATTTCCAATTTATCTGATGGTGTCTTTCTGACCACACTGTTTCCTTATCCCACTCTGAATCACTAATCATTGAAAGATCAGCTTTGCCTGCCACCCCCATCGTCGTGCACACTGATACAAACACATGCTGTGGTGTAGGAGGCTTCTTTCTAATTGCTTTTTAATTTGCTATTCCCTTGTCCCCCTTCTCGGCTGGTCCAATTATAGAGGCCATTGTCTAAATATTTAGGGACAATATATGCAAGCTTCTGAACCCTTCTGTAGACCACTACCTCTCGCTTTGAACCTCATGGTCAATGAGGCCCACACCGAATCAGCTGTTCTGAGCTGCTTTTACCTCCTGCTGCTCCACGTGTTTGGGACAGGAGTGGTTGAGCGTGGGATTGAAGAACATGAAGCGACATGAAGAGGCTTTAAGGCAAAAAGGTGTTTACATTCCACTCAGCACACAGGTACATATCCATCCACGATTGTATATTAAGCCTTTATTTATATCCAGACAAATTTGAGAGCACTGAATGTAATAAATCATAGAGGGCTCATTTGAGACAATTTACTGGGGGGTGGTGAAGGGGGTGGGGTTGGTAGGGCCTCTGAAAGCTTCAAAGCGCCTTCCTGGCAGGCGTTCTTGTCTGTTTACTGTGTGTCATTTGTGCAACACATATTACCGCTTGTTATTTGTGTAATGTGATTCCACTTACCTGTGTTATGACTGATTGCATTGTTTTGTCTCTCAGTAATTTTGTTGTGATCAAATAGCCACTAATTCATGTCTCAAATTTCCACTAATTTGGCTCTCCGCAAATGACACAGGCGGTGGGGGAAAAGGTTTTGGTTACACTTTACCTGCCACAAACATGAGAGTCCACGAGCCATTTTTCCTCCCTGACTTCCAAAACATCTGCTTCACGCAGTCTGACTGGCCCACAGGCTCCCCATGGAACCCATATGCCAGCCGGCAAGCCTTGCCACCCAGATAGCTGCCCCCGGCATTGCTACTCAACACAGACACAGGGATGCCAGCGAGTCTGACTGTGCTGAGAAGCAGCTGGGTTTACACACACACACACACACACACACACACACACACACACACATAGAAATCCACATCCACACTGAGAAGCAGCTGGATCCACCCTCAGCCTCCAGCATCTGATAACATCCCCTTTTTCTGTACGATTGCACCAGGGGGAGTAGGGAAACGAGAGGAGGGTGGAGAAGAATTTGCCTGTAGAAAGAAAGATAAGGTAGTTGAGGTTTTTTTTTCCTCCAAACTACAAGATATCTTACCTCTTATCTTCAGACTATTATAATAGCTAGACATTAGAATCACATTTTTTAAAGCCACAAGAACAGACGGATGACCATCTTCATTTATGTACTGTCTACATATGACCAATGATTGCTACACCAATGAACCAGCAAGTCTCTTTGATTTTGTGTGGCACGACTCCCGATTACACCTAATGTTGGCTAATAGCCCCTGGAGAGGATGGGGTTGAGCTGTCTCAGCCACACATACGTGATCATCTATTATGATGGCGCTATGCCTAGGCACATGTCCTGGGACTGACATGGAACCGATGGTCACTTTCTCTGATTTTCTTTGCAGTTTCACTACAGGGTAACATCGCTCAGTCTTTTTCTTTCTCTCAGTCATTCCGCCTGCCTGTTGTCCCAGTCCCCCTCTCGTCCACTCTCTGCCACCCATGCCGACAGCTGCCTGCTTGGCAAATGCCTTGGCATGCGGTAATTAGTGTAAGGGTGGTAGGGGGCACTGTGAGGGGGGTACAGTTTTGTTTTGGAGAGCGAATAGTGGGTGTGCTGTGTCCAGCTGGCTGTTCTGAGCTTAACAGGCTGGGCTTTGTGAAGTCCGACAGCTGCATGGAGACCGCGTGTGTCTTTATGTGTGTGTGACTGTGAGGTGTGTGCACATGTATCTGTCCATGGTTAAGCAGAGAATAAAGAAAACTTGTGGACACTCTTTGTCAGTTTTCTTTGTCCGTAGGAGTGTGTACACATTTGTATTGCAAATTTCCCAACATTCTTTCTTTGTAAAAGTGGTGACATAATTACGAAAGAGACTTCTACAGATGTTTAAGTACAGAATAAAACACAATGCAGTGTGCTGTGCTGTTTTAGAAAAATAATCAACAGGTGCTGTGATGCAGCCCAGTGTGAAGCTGAGTTATTGTTACCGTCCCAAGTTATTATTTTTCCATAACAACATGATGCAAGGTGCTTTATTCAGCTTATACCACAAAGATCTGCCAACACTAAAGAACATCACATCCTTCATTTGATCTATTTATACTTACATTTAATATAGTGGAATATCCATGAAACAAATTCCTGTAATCGCTATAAATAATCATTCTCTCATTAAACTCACTTGTTTTTCTCTTTCTTGAAATGAATAAACAAAAAGCACAACTTGTCATGCTACAGAGAAACCCCATAATGTCCTCAAGACTTTTGTGTATCGGACGTTAAAGTTTTACCTCTGACTGTTACAAAGTGCTGACACCGGAGACTCCTTTCATTTCAATGATTCCACATGTTTGTTTGTTTGTTTTTAAACCAGTTTGTATGGCATGTCCACCATGTAATACAGTATGTTAGTACTATAGAAATTGTATTAGAATGAATGCATTAATGTAAACCTTGCAGCTGCAACTATTGTCTGAGCTGCTGTTATAGAAATCTAATCAAAAGTTTCTGACCGATCAGAATCAAGAATTCAACAATGTAAGCATTGTTTTTTAAAGACACTGAAGGAAGAGACAGTGAAGAACAGCACATTATTTTCCTGTTCCACTCAATAAAGAAAAACACAATTCAAGTTCTTTAGGCTGAGTGGACATTTCTAACCACAATCCCTTTGGTCCAGCTTGCATGCTACTTTAATCGGACCCTGTTAAACTGATCCGAACTTGACCTGCTGATCCATCTCTCTGTGCTACTTCCTTTCCCATCATTAAACTCAAAGCAATCCAGCCGGCTGACTTTTGATACAAACCGATCGGAAGCACCCTGCCTATCATAACTAAATGAGGGGTATAATGAAGTAGATCATGAATGGGGGTGGTTCTCACAGCTTTGATGTGTGAATCATTCATCTGAAAGACCGCTATCTCTCCTCGCGGCAATGAGTGACTTGTGGTTATGATGTTAGTGAGCACATTTGTCATAAAGTGGTTGCAGTAAAACTCTAAAGCGCCCTTCCCTTTTGCAGAGTACGATCATAAATGCCATGATCCTCCTCATGTCCTCTGACTAGAGAAGAAGATGAATGGATCGAATGCTGCCTTCAAGTCTTCCTCGGAAGTTCGTGCATATGAGCTCGGAGGTGGTGATTACGATGTGGTGTGTATTCAAGTGGTTTTGGTCGGAAAAATGGACGGTGTGCAAAACATGTCTTTTGCTTTTTATTTGTTTTTGGTTTTTTGTATCATCAATGACAAGAAGTTTATTTTGCCCTACTTAAAGAAAATGAAGAACTAAACAGAATCTGCTGTAGGCGTCACAGCCATATTGGTGGCCGCCATGACTTTTTGTTATTGACACGCCCCCTAATCGGAACGTTGGGGCTCATAGAAAAATATGAGTTCCCAAGTTGTAATTATGACATTGTGGTGGCGTTCAAGTGTGCTCACCTTATAATTACAATATTTCTGATAGGACTTGAAGGCAGCACAAGAATCACTCATGGAGCCATCTGATTGTTTGCCTGAAATGGCTGGTTAGGGCCATTTGTTACTTTTTTGTTGCAAATAGTTCAGTACATTCAGTGCATAATTGTATGATTTAATGACATTCCAATCTAGTAACTGAGGGGTCCACAAGTCCCTTTTGTGCTTTCTGGGTTTGTAGGCTCTACATGCCTGGAGGAGCTCGCAACTTCTAGCTTGTTCAGATTGTTCTGTGCACACACCGACATCATGCTGAAGCTAAAAATACAAAGCGAACAAAGTTTGCTAACCTGCGCCTGTTTCCCCTTTTCTCTTTTAAAATATGACCCCTGGCCATGTGCTCTGTGCTAAGCTGGAGTGGGGGACTGATTGGGGTGGGCTGACTGTCAATCCAGTTAGCTTTTTCTTCGATGGACTTCCATCATACTTGCTTTGAACCCTTCCTCCATAGCAGTGGTGCTAGCTGATTACCTTCCTTTGGCTATGTAAATCACTACCACAAGCTCCGCGCCATCACAATGGGCCTTTTTAGCTGGGCAGCTTCTGAGCCTGCAAAAGGGATTATGACTGTTTAAAAAAGCCAGTCATCTCAAATCAGCCCCATTATATTGCACTTTAAGTTGCGCGGCCTCATGTTTGTTCCTGTCTGGAGGCCATTTTAGGCCCCCTTTGTAGGCCTCAGTAAAAACATCTGTTTGTCATCCATAAACACAGTTACCAGCATTATAACATCATGATAAAAACGATGGTCCGTTCACACTGTCCTCCCCCACCCAGGCCCGTATGTGTCAGGAAGGCAGTAAGGGAGGATCGGAGAAGATCTGCCAGGAGCTTTTGGGGTTGCTGCTGTGTGTTTTTCCTCATTTCTGGGGAATCCCGGAGAACACTGTGTTTAAATACTTAGATTACTTGGTGTGGCGTTCCAATAAGTTATCATTTGTGTTTCTTGCTAGAACAGGCCATAGTAAATACCATGCTTGCAGAGACAGGCAGATGATAAAAATGCACAGAAGACAGCTGAAACAGGTCAAGGACAATTTGATAAACAGAGAAAAGGGCTCACCTGTCTATGGTTCCACCCATCCTAACGCCATCCGTGGACCTGCCTTCTGTGTGAGAATCATGGGCTTCATCTCTTCCCTATAAATCAGGATAACACTAGCCAGTCGTACATTACATCTGCTTAACTTCTTAAAGTCCCCATGAAAAGGCTTCTTATCTGTTACTTTATTCCGTATGTTGATGTGTTCATTCTGAAACAGTACGTTAGAATGACTTAAACAACAGTCAGTAGATTTCGATATATGCAACTTCCCAGCTGAATCTAAACAAACCTGACATTAGCTTAGCGAACTAGCTAAATATGCAGAACAGCGAAGAGATTAATGAGGATCTTTTACTTTCTCTTACTTATGGAGAAGTTGGTCAGTCTGACGAAGTGACATATTAAGTGTAAAAGAGCCTCAAGTTGGTAAAACACCTAACCACAACCATATATATATATATATATATATATATATATATATATATATATATATATATATATATATATATATATATACAAATTTCAAACGCAAACCATTTTATAACCTTTACTTAATTAATTTTAAATTGTTTTAAATGTTTAAAATTATTTTAGTAATTTAAATAGGAATGCAGAAAGGACAAGTTTTTTAGCTTCCAGATCAAACATTTTGGGCCTCTTATGTGGACCAACCCTATGACCAGAAGTAGAAACAACAAAAGATGTTAGGCTTTATGTGTTTTGAAAGAAGTATGGGTTAGTCTTCACCTTTCCAGATTGGTAGCTGATGACTTAAGTGACCGGATGGATGTTGGAAAGAAAAAAAAAAAACTCAGATAAAACAGTGTTTTGGATGCTTGTAAGCACAATTTACAATGTTTTGAAAGTTTACAAATCACCCTAAAACGATTTATTAGGTACATGACTGAGATACAGAGAAGCAGGAATCACTTTTCATTGCTATCCTGTTTTTTGGCCTGAACTACAGAGGCGAGTGCAGCAATGTTCTGCACTTACACAGTATTGGAAAGGCACAGCTTTCGTCAGCCAAAAAACATCTTAACTTGTGATCAGTAAAAGCAACCTTCCAGCTTCCAGCACACACTCCCACACAAAGCAGTCAGCCCTATAAAAAGGAGTGGGATCCTTAAGCAGCAAACGAGCTTGATCCTTGACTACACAATGCCCAATTCAAAGCAACACGGGCACAACACCGCCAGCCAACACTGGTTTCTAAATAATCAGGCGATTGGGCCCCACACTTTGGCGCGCTCCAGGACAAAGGAGGAAAGGGTGCGAGGGCCCATGTGAGCTCGGCACACAGAGGCAGTCAGGCAGCAGCGGCAGCGTGGCTCGCCTTTAACGAGCGCTCGCTGATTGAAAGCTCCAATTGTGGCCCGCGCCTCGGCACGCCGCTCCGGCCGCGCATTCATCCTTACTTCCTGTGGCTTTTGTGCGTTAGCAAGGCTTTGGGGGGACAGGGGAGGGTGGAAAGGGGGCACCCGACCCGGAACATTGGCACGACATGGTGGGCCCCCACAGGAGCGCCTCTACCATCTGCCGCAGTAATTCAGCCGCCCGCATGCCAGAGCAGCCACGCGGCCTGCTTACGCAATGCTGCTTGCCCCGGGCCTCAGTACAACAAAGCCCAGAAACAAACACCATGGGCCAGCTTGGAATTTCTCCTCTACTGGGGCCCACTTTCTTTTCAGGAGCCCTCCAAGAAGCAACCAGCCCCTTTTTGCCCTCCACTCCCATCAGCTCAGCTCAGCTCCTCAGGCCATGGTGGCTTCCCAGTAGTGCCACCCCATAATCCTACTTTTGGATCCAGCCATTCAGGAAAGGCAAAACTTTTTTTTGTTTGTTTTATGAGTAGCAAGCAATGATCCTGAGATACTGTACAGTGCCCCATAAATCATACTTTCCCTGCTGGCCCATAACACACGATATCCAGAGACTGTCTCCATATATATCCGATAGTGCCAGGAGTACGCCCTCTAAGGGGAAACTGAGTCAGTGTTTTTAAATTTGGGTGACATTCTTTCAGACTGACTGTTTCTAGGTCCCATTTTAAGCATTCAGTTGTAGACAGTTGCAGGACCACAGGCATGTTGCCCTTTACTTTTATGCTTCTGTTCTCTTTGTCACTGTTGTTTTCTATGTGCTTCTTAAAGACTTCTATAAAATCCTCATGTGGTGTTCTTTGCCTGGGTGGCATGCTTCAAAATGGACACAGACCATGTCACTGAGGTCACAATGGCTATCTGTGTAATTGGCACCCTCTGTACATTTTGGAATCTGTTATGAAACGGCAGAGATCTTTCCTGCAGTAACTTTAAATTCCTTGGCGCTCCTAGCGTTTCTTCTTCACTGGGAACATCATGTGGGTAAGAGTAACCTCCACTCTTGATCTTGATTACATTTGCCTTGGCTTTTGAAGGTTCTCGACTATGAGCTTGATTATGTGACAGGACAATAAAGAGAACCACATGCCCCGCAGTGCCGCTGCCAAATGCCCTGTATGGGGTCACGAGGCAGTCATCCCAACTAGTTCTGCAGGGTCAGTCTGACTTCCTGTGCCTTCACAATCTGATGCAATAAACTTGATGCTTGAGCATATATGCAACTGACACCTTAGGCCCTATACACACATATACTGATATTTTTACCCCTCTGTTTAAAAAAAAAAAGAAAAGAAAAGAAAAAAAAAACAGTCCAAACAAACATCATTGTAAAAAATACAACATCAAAATGGAAATGCTAAATCATTTTGAAACTGCTCACATGAGCATGCCAGCCAATTAGGTGGGGATTGTATTTCTGTAGCTGTGACCATGTCTGAGTTATGTGTAGTCTTGAGGAATGTAATAAATTCTAGTGCACAAAACAAAGTGATTTTACTCATAATCTGTTATGTCAAATGACTCAAGAATAACATTAAGTGCATGTGTATTTAGCAGTGGAAAAGGTGAAATTGTTAAAAAAAAAAAAAAACTCGTTCATTCATATATCATGAGTAACTGCTTTATCTTGCCCAGGGTCATTGTTGGCCAAATGTTCTAAAACCAAGTATTATAATAAACACACAGATTCATATGTGTGGCCTGACGACGAGAGGGAGCTACTGCTAATGTTACACTTGGGTCTAATCCAAAAATCTCCCTTTGCAGTGTGGTTTGTACCACCAGACCACAGAGTAACAAACCGATCATCTGCCATGATCGTCCACATTCATAACACTCGCAAGACCGCAAATGGTATGCGCTGGTTGGGACTATGATGCCAGTGTGAATATGGAGTTTTAAAATTAAACCGGGAAAATGGAGTTTTAAAATTTCTCCATCTTGGAGCTTTGTTTTCAGTGACCAAAAACATGTACAGCAGGCCAAAATACAGAAGGAAAAAAAAATTCATATATAAGTGTGAATGGGGTCTGAGTCTTGCCAAAGAATGCATGGGATTGTTAAGAGGGACAGTGACAGAAATCCATTCATGAAGTCTACCAGTCTTCCTGAATGTGGATGGGATTACATTGGCACAAAGCATCTATTTTGTGACTTCACATTGATTCATCTTTTGTTGACCTATCTTGCACTAGGTTACGAGGAAAGGCTGCTTTGGTGTGGCGGTTTGGAATGTAGGTATAATAATATGGAAACAATCGTATCATATCAACATATTTCACCCACACACTTTTGGCAATATGTAACTGATTTATCTCATGTGTATTGTTAGCACTTTTTTTTTTATCATATGCTCTGGCTTATAAAGCTGTACCCAGTAAAAGTGAAAGTTAAAGCCGGAAGATGGTCGGCTTCTTAGAAATCACACACCCATTGTATCAGAGGCTTAAAGTGGGAGTCTAAGGGCCAGGGAACTAGGTTAATTAAAGACGGGCCTGGGCTATTACTCATCAACTAACCACAGTGAAAACCAACTCCTCCCTAAGCTTGCCTACTGTAGCTTCAGTGTGCATGCCTGGCCCAACAAAACACCAGACCATGTTTGATCAAAATACATATTTAGTTTTGTTGATTTTTTTTTAACCATTGCCATAGGGAGAGAAGGAAAGGAAGCACATGTTTTTAAAAGGTGTGTCACAGGTCATTTTCAATCTGTAGATCAGAATGAAATGCTGAAATGCCTGTCTTTAGGATATGGAAGACTGATGGTATTTTAAATAATCCTTCTGTTAAGAACTAAACACAGCAGTCGATGCTAAGACTAATCTATTTGCTATGGTGACTCATTTGCACTGTGTACTTTACCCTACGGTGTGACAGATTTGGTTGTATGACTGTGTGTAATTAGGAAAGTTACAATGTCTATAATGTTAAACTGCAGAATGTCAACTTTAATTTGATTCCATTTCTGGGGACTGTAAGTAATTTTCAAACTCGACTTCTTGGTTGTTTCTTGGCCAGCTGTTTGTCTTTGCATCATTAGAGCACTAAGGCACAGTTGTGAGCTTAATCCAAATATGGCATTTACATTTAGAGTGTGTTTCTGATGTCTGCTAATGTGAGAACCAAAGACGTGTCGGTAAGAGTCAAGCAGTCTAGGCTGAAAAATCAGAAATGAATGAATATCCCCTTTCGCACATGCACTTTAATGCAGGATTTTTATGATTAATAACAGGGAAGGGGTTAGGTATGAATGCAAGCCACATTTGAAATAGTTTAACGTTATAGTTTACTGAGGCAGGACCTAGTAGAAATCCCGGGAAATGTAAGGCTGATGTGTGAACAGAAGTCAATGTATTTGCTAAAAAAAAGCATGAACGGTAAAAAAGTACATTGGAATCTAAGTACTATTCAGAATTGAAGGAGTTGTTGGCTATTCAGATCCGTGGACAAAATTCTTCATCACATGAGTGCTACAGTCTGGGATGTGTAATTTATAAGCCAATCAGGATCAAATGGGAATATGTACAGATAATAAACAACCACAAATGTTTGAAAAAGAAACTCCAATGAACTCACTGATTAGTACCATCTTGTATAACAAAACATTAATGTGAAATGCTGCAAGTGAGAATAATGCAAAACCTGAACGTTACTAGGAACGTAGTCTGACAAGCTTTGCTAGAGAGCTTGCTACGTTTTGTCAATAAACATGGCCAAGAACCGCCCACTCTCATAGAAAGAAGTTTGACTGACGTGGAAAAGTGCAACCACAGACCTTTTCCTTTAGGTCTTATAGTAGGAAAACATGAAAGCCTACTAACTGCTTCATATAAAACTCTAACAACCTTAACACTTTAAAGACAGAATTGCAAGTCAGACTACTGCGAGTCAGATTTTGCTCTGAAAAGCGTCAAATTTGTGTTTTCCCTTGAAATTGGTAAAAAGCGCTATACAAATAAAATTGAATTGAATTGAATTGAATTGAAATTGGCACACAAAAGTGCATATACAGTACACAGAAGTGCAGACAGCCAATCAGATTGCAATTTTTAAGATCCTGAAGCTTGTGGACAGAAAAGTGCACAAATAATACCGACGCTCTATCCAGCTGGCAGGGAAGCAGAGATTAATATATGTTCGTAATTTCTTCTAGTCAATAGCAACCACGACCTAAGCATTTTATTAGTAGTTTTTCTCTGAAAAGTTGTAGTGCACTGAAAAAAGGACTGGAATCAGTGAATGTTTATGGTTCACCTAGTAACTTTTTTCTTTATTTTCAAGATTACAGTCAATTTTGTGGCCTGTGTGCCTGTACAGCTAACATTTTTATTTTTTATTAACTTTTATTATACTAGTGTAATCCATATTTTAGGAAGTATTCGATGCGTTTATAATGCATTTTCACTGTGCATGATGGATGAACACAATTCCGTTAATCCCTATACTGTATTAGCGGATAATCAAAACATAGTCAGATGAGATTAATCCAAAAATGACAAACTGTCTTAGAGTGTTATGAGCAATGTGTGTCACTGTCAGGAAGCTGGCAGAAAGCGTTGCTGTTTTGGCAAATGTCAGCACTCGGAGTAGTTACAACTCATTTTTGGTCTTACTTGTTTGACCTTTTGCGGATCCTCAGGAGCATTATTCAGTGATTGCTAGTTGAAGAGTCACACCCTCCTCTCTGTGTGGTTACCTGATCCTTCCCAGCAAACACGGTGTGTTCACATGGGACTGCTCATAGCAAAGTACACCTACGCAATCGACTCCCTTTTCATTTTGCATTGTCTGTAAGTAATAATGACATACAGCAGCACTTTGATAATCATAATGACACTAAGTCACTTTCCATAATAATGATAATAATAATGGATTTGCAAGGACATGCAATGACAATGGTGTTGTCAAAGACAAATGACAAATATTATTATAATAACAATTATACATTCACGTTTATAAGCTAGCCTGTATATGTGAGGATCTATTCTAAAAGCTGTGTAATTAATGATCATGTTTCACATGTATTTCAGATGCCAATGGCCTTGAAACTGTTAACTTGGCTTGGCTTTGTCAATCAGTAAGTTATAGCTTAAGTAGATCTTTCACCCTGGTCAGGAATGCAGGTGTGTCTGTCTCTGCTCTGTGACTCCAGTAATCTACTGCACTACATACCTACCAGAATGCACCTTTCCCTCACTACTGAAACCCCACTCATCATTATTTATGCCACGGGGTGTTTGTATAGTCTGCAGTTCAGACTCTGTTTGGCATTTAACACTCGTTTTTGTTATGATCTCTTGTCAGATCTTAGCACCGGAAGGATGGGCTCTCGTATAGCAGCATGTATATGAGGGCCATACAAAGGTGAAGAATTTAGCAGAACTCCTGGTGCTGGGGAGGTGGGGTGAGGAGACGTGTGCCATACATGGGTACGGGCCCTCACACAGGCACTGGGGCAGCACTGGGTTTGGTCTTTATCCGCCCCTGCAGAGGTACCTAGAAACCAAAAGCCGGGTTTCTGCGATCCAGATCACACAGCATGGATAACAGTAACTGGAGCTGGGCGATGAAACACAGAACATGGGAACTCTGACTAGGTGTAAGACGCAGCTAAGGCATAGATCCCATACATTCCTGCCCCTATGCCTGCGTGCTTACACTGCAGATAGCATGCTACGCTTGAACTAATGTTTATGAAGGTAATGTATTAGTCACTCACTAGCTTCCCACTAGGCATGGAGCAAGTTTGCTCTCTTGTATGCATTCACATAATCGATTGGAATGTCCTGGGGGTATGAAAGACTGCTACATTCACTACATTCTCACGCCTGTAAACGGTTAAGAAGATTTGTCTAGATGCAGATTTAGCCTGAAATAATAGATGAAATACAATTTTTTTTTTAAATAAGCAAAACGATACACTTTGCGCCACCGACGTGCAGCAGGCCATGTTTTTAAGTAAAACATTACATTACACACTCAACTCAGAGATTTGTTTATGACGAAACTAAAAGTATAGGAAAAGTCCATGCTTCTACCTTACACCACCTATTTTGTAGGTACTTGCTACATCAGTTTGTAATGTGAACAGATTCGTTTTAAACAAAATAGCATTTTAATTTCTTTTTCATTATCTTAACATAACGTAACATTTAATAAACCATTAACTACAGCATTAATGAACCAAAACATCATTTTAAACCAGCAAAGGAAGTTAACACATGCTAGTTGATGTTCATTCAATTGTTGACTAAATACACCTGCATTAACTAATGGTCATTTCATTTAGGAGTAAGAATATGACACATAAATGATCATAAAGTAAATTCCAGCCTAAATGTTGATAATGAATATAAGTCAAGTTTAAATGTAAAGTCAAGTTTAAGTGTAAATACTAGAAAAATAAGAATCAGTCAGCCTCACAGATGAAGTTTACCAGTTAACCACTAGAAACATATAAAGATATATAGCTTACTGTGGTCTTATTTTTACTCATATAGAATAAACATTATTATACCACAGTGCTGCTGAATTCTTAATTCTGATTGGTCAGAAGGTATTGATGCATCTTCTGTAACATCTTCATGTTGCTTTATTTTGGCTGTACGATTCTGCACTGCGTTAGCTGCATGAAACTACTGTTTCGTGACAGTGTGCGACTTCTGTAGTTGTTCATGTGACACTCTAACTCACAGTAGTGCATGCTGTGGTTTTTGCAGCAAGTAAAGGTTACATTTGACACAGAAAGTACGGAAGCACATTGTACACATACTCGCCTACATTTCTTTTGTACATATATATGGGAGGAAACATACCTCCTGAGCAGCACAATTACTTCTTTGACCCCTTTCTCTCATTTTGCACAGATAAACAATGAAGAAGGAAAACAATGTTTGTTTGGGTTTTTTTTTTAAATCAGTGTTTTATTTACATTAGTATATCAATTTAAACTACCTGATTACTACCAAAATGAAGTCCTCAAATGCACATTTTTTAACATACTGCATGGAACGTTGCCTTTTAGTCACCTCAGCATGCTTGGTGGAGCCTGTAACCATTACAACACTCTTACCAGTCCTAGCTACTGTAGCCTAGTTTGCTATCTAGATTAGCTTTTTAATAACAAAGATGAAATAAATGTATTTTACCTTTATAGTTATATTACAATGTTGGAATATTGGCAATAAAAAAATCTCCTTGTATCTCCTTTTATTCATCAATAATAAAACTAAATTGTCACCAGTGTCACATAATGGAGGTTAGGACAGATGCAAGTGCAGATAAGAGTAGAGACAGGTAGACAAATCCAAAACGTGAGGCAATAGCATGGTCAAAAATAGGGATTAGGTCAGGTGATCTGCAAACGGGCATAAACGAGTCGAAACTAGATTCGAATAATGAGGACTAGAACAGGATCAAATCTATGCCACAGAAACGAGGAACAAAGGCTTGGTATTAGGAAACACTCACGTAATACTTCGCACTGAACATAGACACACAGGGGTTTAAATACCAGCATGATCAAGATGAACGTGAACACAAGGTGAACACAAAACAGCTGAGGCTAATGATGACACATAAGGGAAACAAACAATTACAGTATAGGAGCAGAGACAGGACATAAACCATAACAAAACATGTGTCAAAAGTGAAAGTCAATGTCACTAAAAAATCTGGAAGTGCGCGCTTGTGCTTCGGGTTTCAGAGAATGCTGTGAGCTCTAGCGCTTTGTACAAGAGGAAATAGTAACAGAACCCCCCAAAAGTGCTACTCCCGGAGCGCCAGAAAACACTCCCTCCCCCAGCAGTCCTGGCCATCTGGGCAAAATGTCTTCACAGCCATTGTCCAACAGATAGCAGGTTCCTCAAGAAGCCGAGGAGTAGGCATGAGGACGGGACAGGTTCGCCAGGGTCTCCAAGCAGCATCCAGGTGTGGGAAGCTGGATCATCAGCTTTGTTGGAACAAGAAGGCAGAGCAGCGTCCTCAGTGGGAAAGGAAGGCAGAATTTGTGTCAGCAGACTCAGGCGTGAGCAGAACTTGGTTGGCCACGTCATCAGTATCAGGCATGAGCATAATGTTGTTGGTCGTATCAGCAGACTCAGGTGTGAGCAGAATTTGGTTGCCCTTGTCAGCAGACTCTGGCATAAGCAGAACTTGGTTGGCCATGTCAGCAGACTCAGGCGTGAGCAGAACTTGGTTGACCATGTTAGCAGACTCAGGCGTGGGCAGCACATGGTTGACCATGTCAGCAGACTCAGGCATGAGTAGAATGTTGTTGGTCGTGATGTCGACCTCAGACAGGTACCTGGCGTGGGAGGTCGTTTCATAGCCCTCAGACAGGAACTTGGCTTGAGAGGCCGTCTCTTCGACCTCGGACAGGAACTTGGTTTGGGAGGCTGTCTCTTTGATCTCAGACTGGAACTGGGCATAGGAGGTCACCTTGTTGTCCTCTAGCAGGAGCTTGACTTGGGACGCCGTCTCATCAACCTCGAACAGTCTCATCTACCTTCAGGAGTTCAGGTTGAGGAGTGGGGTGGTCTCTTCTGCACCGCAGAGAGATGACATAATATCCCTGGTCTGGTTTGAATGCAAAGCGGGAGGAACGAAGCTAAAGGTGGAGCCTGAGGGGGAGGCGATGTTCCCCTTGAAGCTAAAGGGGAGAGCGACACTCTCCGCGAGGTCCAAGGGGGGGAGCGAAGTTCTACGCAAAGTCAGAGGGAGGAGCGATGCTCTCTGTGAAGCATGGGGGGAGTGATGTCCTCTGTGGAGCAGGAAGGGGGAGCAACATATGGTGCAGAGCAAAGAAAAAGAGTGACATCTTCAGCGGAGCAAGGAGGAAGAGCGATGTCCTCAGCAGAGCAGGATATCAGAGCGATGTCCTCAGCCAAACAGGAAGGCAGAACAACATCTTCAACCAAGCAGGAAGGCAGAGCAATGCCCTCAGTGGAGTAGGAAAGCAGAGCGACCTCCGAAGCAAAGCCTGGCATAGTGATGTCGGAGCAGGGAAGAAAAGCAGAGCACTTGGCCACACCGGGAGGCAGAGCAACAGGGATCCACAGTGGGGGAGGGAGGGTGGGAGATGGTTCCAGCCTGGTTGGAAGGCTCCTCCTCCTTGACATACCCCATGATGGAGTACATCATATCGAGCCACTCCTGGTTGTCTCGAATTAGGGAGAATTTCCCCTACTTCTCCCACCTCGGCTTTTCCCTTTCATACAGGGCCTCTTGGCCTCTTGAAAAAATTCTGCTGCATTCATGTTACAGCAAAGTATTCTATTACATAATGGAGGTTAAGATGGATGCAAGTGCTGATAAGAGCTTTATTAGAGTAGAGACAGGTAGACAAATCTAAAACATAATATAATAGCGTGGTCAAAAACAAGCAATAGGTCAGGCAATCCGCAAACGGGCACAAACGAGACGAAAATAGAATCGAATAACGAGGACGATAACAGGAACAAAGGCTTAGTATTAGGAAACATTAACGTAAAACTTCACACTGAACATAAACACACAAGGGGTTTAAATACCAACATAATCAAGGGTGAACACAAAACAGCTGAGACTAATGATGACACAACAGGGAAACAACCAATGACAATACAGGGGCAGAGACAAGACACAAACTATAACAAAACACACGTGTCAAACGTAAACAAAGTCAATGTCACTAAAAAACCCAAAAGCGTGCACTCGCGCTCCGAGCTCGCGTTTCGGGTTTCAGAGTGCTCTGCGAGCTCCAGCACTTTGCATGAGGGGAAATCGTGACAACCATCGCTTTATCCTCCGTGTTTATTTTTCTCATTTGCCCCTTGACTCATGACCTGATTTTAGAAGCGCTCTTCTGTGACTAAAAAAAAAAACAAACTAAACACCAGTGGCAGTGCTTTTTAAAAGCAGTCACATCTTATAGCCGCTTCCCACAGGAATAGGAATAGGATTGTGTGAAAGTAGCCATTACGGCCATTTGTCTCTGTTTCTTCCATGGTGATCAGTGTGACACTAGCCAATCACAGGCATTTGTTAATACATGTATAAGGAAGATAGTAGTGAGTGCTCTCCTCCAAGCATGTTCAGCTGCCCGGTGACATTGCATAAGCAGATTAGATAGCTGACTTTAGAGGAAGCTCACCAGCTTAAATCAACATAGACTTACATTTACATTTTTTAAAAGCATTTTTCATTACGAGATGCTTTTATCCAAAGCGACTTGCAAATGAGGAGATACAAGCAAAGTGATATATCAAGCGGAGAACAATACAAGTAGTGCTACCATACCAGATTTTTAATTTAGTACTAGAGAAGCAGAGTATGTAGAGTAGAGGTGTAAGAGCCAGTGTAAGTGCAGAAATTATTTTATTTATTAATTTTTTTTAAGGGGGGGGGGGGGGTGCAAGTTAGGGGTTAGTTAAGTGTTCACAGAAGAGGTGGTACTTTAGTCTTTTTTTTGAAAGATTCTGCAGTCCCGATTTAGGTTGGAAGTTCATTTCACCATTGAGGGACAGTCAGTTTGAAGGTTCTGGAAAGAGACCTTGTGCCTCGCTGAGTAGGCACTACCAGGTTCGGTTGTTAACTGATCGCAGGTTGCACGAAGGAACATAAACCTCAAGGAGAGTTTTGAGGTATGGGGGTGCCGTACCAGACAAGGTCTTGTGCGTGAGTATCAAGGCCTTGAATTTGATGCGGGTGGCCACAGGAAGCCAGTGGAGGGAAATGAAGAGGGGTGTGACATGGGTTCTTTTGGTAGCTGTTATGTGAGAGTATAAGTGGGTGGGATTTGGTAATGGTGATGACTAAATTAAGATTGGGGTAAAACATTCATCCATCCATCCATTTTCTGTGCTGTTTATCCTACACAGGGTCACGTCCCAAGGGACTCGGAGCACAAAGTGGGGGACATCCTGGATATGGTGCCAACCCATCACAGGGCACAATCATGCACATATTCGTGTAATGTGCACACCCATTCTGGGGTAAAACATGCTTGGTGGAAAAAAAATTAAGAGCTTGACAACATGCAGTGCAATGTATTATTGCATTATGAATTGACTTGAATAAAAAAAATTGCCATGTTGTTACTGTCATGTTAGCGCCGATGTCAGCATTTGTCGTGTATCTATTATCGCCTATAGCCTGTTTGTTCCTTACTTCATGTTCATAATTCATGTTTATGATTCGAAGCTGTACATTGTTTGTTTTATTCGTGTTTGGTTAGTATTAAATCGCCCATACATGCATCCACCTCCGTCTCCACCTCCAATATCTGACAGTTACCATCATAACACTAGAGTGCACATCTAAAGTTTAACTGTCTTTTTCATGTCATGCAATATCACAAAATCTGAGGTACATTAATATAAAGACCTAAGTGGCTTTCGTCATGTTCAGTTTTATGTTCTAATCCAGACACAAACCCAACATGCTGTTAGTTAGTTCTGACTTGTTGGCATAAATAATCAGTTAGCAAAGTGAATGAAAAATGGATCGCAATCATTGTGTTTCAGCTCAATTAACTCCTATCTTTGAAGCATGCAGAGTGTAACTTACTGAGTCACATATCTCCTCATACTCAGAGGAAAATCATTAGGCTGACTCCGTGCCTGCTCTGTAATGACTTGAGCATGGGCCAAGATGTGAATGGCTGCCATTGTCAGGGCTTTGATGGAGCGACTGATATTTGGGTCCAGATGAAGCCATGTTCTGTGTGAAACAGGAAACAGAATCCTAACCTTCTGACCTCTGACCTCAGGTTTGATGAACCTCTAACACATGTGACACAGTGTTGGAGGTTTTAGGGATCATTTTGTCCAGGATATTCAAGACTTTGTTGTCATATGCTCAGGGAAAACACAGATAGACTGTACAGAGAAATTCTTACTTTGCACTTCCTACTAGCCATCAAAAAAAACTGGCCTATCAGGGCTAAGCCCTCCCTCTCTTTTAAGGAAGAAACATTAAAACGTGTGTTTACTGTTAACAAATGGCATAATGTGAATTATTTATTACTTTTGTGGAACCAAGAACAACAGTGCCTTTACTCATGAAGAAGGTAGCTTTGTGAATCATAGATTTTTCAAAATGGCTTAAATGTGAATAGATAAACCAAACAAAGTGTCCAATCAGAGTACAAATTACACAAATGTATAAACCTCAGACCTGCAAATTTTGTATGGTTTGAATGAAAGAGCTGACTAACAAGAAGCAAAGCTTATTAGTTTGCTATTTGGAAGAAACTAGGCATAATTAAGGACTTAAACACTTGACTTAAAAAAAAAAAAAAAACAGAAATCACAAATAGTGTTGTATATCTGTCTTAAAATGAATGTGTTCCTAATAGGTTTATGCTTATGATGACACCAAATGCTCAACCAGCACAGAATTACTGATACCTAGTCATATTTTTTAGCTTTCCAATTTAATATTGTGACCAGCTTATTTGCACTTTGGCTATGCATATAGCTGAATTTCTGGACTTCCCATTCAGATTCTGCCCATTTATCATGCTTTTTTCTTTATACGCTATTTATCAAATAAATTTAACCATTTCTCCTGTAAAGGAAATATGCCAAAGGTTTGAAGGATAAGCTGACCAAGCACATATGCTACACTATGCTTTGCTTTAAGTTCATTCAAAAATTTATCCATGAAAAATTCAGTCCTAGAAATAAGCATTGTGTCTAGGATGATGTCTCCTCTGATGTGCTCCATGAGGGGAATTCTTTTTTTTTTTGGTGAAATTTAACGGGGTGATACTATTATTTAATTAGATTATGGGACTGTCAGACAGTGGCACTAGACTGCTGCTCCTTGTTGGAACCAGTATTGCGCAAGAAAAAAATGTGCTTAAGCTCAAGTTGAGAATCTTGCATAACTTTGCAACTTCTGTAGTGCGAAAGTGTAAATGCAAGAAGTGTTCATCTTGTACACTGATAATTCCCTCGACTGCTCCAAAAATTTCACCTATGGCCTGCCCTTTATCTCAGAACACCAATTTGTGTTTATTAGATTAGTGAGGGAGACGGGGTGAGTATACCCCACACTTAAACTGCTAATAAACTGTTACTTAATGGAGAATTGAGAAAGCAAATTTGGGTCTGTATATTACAGGGTGCGACTGAAGCCTTTTACACTGTCTGCAAACGAGTTTTCAGGCGTTCTTTGAAATTCTGTTTCTCACACTATGACTTCTTTGCAAGCCTCTCGCCTTGAGGCGACATTTGTCGACTGTTGAGCCTTGTTGTGTTTTCTGTAGTGTCAATGTTTAAAATGTAGTCAAAATGTTGTGAAATTTCACTCCTATTTATTTGCATTTACACTGCAAATAATTCATTATGTACTAATTAAGGTATTCCTGCTAATCTCTAATGCAGGCTTTCTGAAACTGTTTTTGAGCTAGAAAATTGATACAAATTGTTTGAAAGGATTTATTTTATGATGATAATCAAACTATTCAAGTGTTCAGCACATATATGTGTATAATAATATTTTGGCCATTTATTGAAGCCATAAAGCTTTATAATTTCTGAACTTTACATTCACAGATTTTTTTTTTATTCACTTTTTTTAATATTAAAATTACAATTTGCACAAAATTGAAGGTGTATTGTGTATCTGTATTGAACAGTATTGTAACATCACATATCACATATTACATTATCACAATGGAAAATAGAAAATAAATTAGGAAATTAGATAGTTTAGACTTTTAGGAACCTGTTTTAAATAAACAGTGTTATCTATAAGGTCGTGTCTTCTTTTCTACTATTCCAGTATGAATTCAGTGGTGTTAAGTTTTATGCAAATGCTCGAGAGTGGGAAAAGTGCAAAAACAAAGACTGGCTTTTTTGATAACCGTCAAACATTCTAGTAGTTCTTAAA
The DNA here is from genome assembly GCF_001660625.3 of Ictalurus punctatus. Taxonomy (NCBI): domain Eukaryota; kingdom Metazoa; phylum Chordata; class Actinopteri; order Siluriformes; family Ictaluridae; genus Ictalurus; species Ictalurus punctatus. The sequence continues at coordinate 24,690,323 of NC_030425.2, forward strand.
AGTATTAAGATTCCAATGAACCTGTTTTAAGTAAACATAGGTGCATGTAGCATTTAGGTTGGGGTTTTCTCACTTTACATATCTTTTTAAATTCAGTAGATGATGTGTCTGGTTGTGTTGATACACTAAATAGAGACTTTTTTTCTTTAGTCTCAGCGACGTGTGGGAGTGGACCTCATAGGGTAGTGGTGTCGGATTTGACACCTTCAGCTTCTCAGAGCTCCAGAACAATAGTGTGGGCTAGGAGGCTTTTACTCTGTGGCCTTTACCGAGGAGCTGTGAACACCATTGAGTCCCCTCATTCCGATCTATAGATCCTACATCCTCTATAAACCTATTCAGAACCATGCCCTCCCCGTGTCTCTCTGACTGCATTACACTGTAAAAGTTCCTCTTCCTTTTGTGCATGTGTGTGTGGTGTTGGGGTGGGGTGGTCTGTCTCGTGTGGTCGTGTGTGGGGAAGGATAAAGGTGGAGTTATGTTTAGCCTCTCTATTGTCTTGGAGACAGGAAGGAAGAGTGTCCTGAACAACAAATGGAAGCAGGTTTGACTGTCTTCGCCGCTGCTCTGATCTTGGCGTAGGACATTAGTGTGCAGACCTGCCGGAGAGGAGCCGAGGGTGGGTAGGTCAAGAGTGTAAGCACCCACTGCTCTATTAAGGATATGGAGACCCCCCTCTGTGTCCTCACTCTGTCTACTCCCACTGTCAATGCCACTGGGACAACAACTAGTTCTATTGTATGTAAATAGGATTATGGCTTCCTATCCATTGACACTGAGACTGCATCGGTACATTACTCTATAAATAGCACGCTCAGTGAAAACGGGAAGACATTCTGTATGATTCATTCTCCGAGTTGGGTGTAACGCGTTAACGCATTACTGTAATCTAATGACTTTTTCTGATAACGCAGTAATGTAACGCATTACGTTTTAAATTGATGTCATTTGATCTGTTACTGATGTTGATAAAATTACGTTACTTGCATTACAAAGTTATTGTTAAGAAAACAATATTAAGTAAAATGCATTTTTAAATAAATCACGTTTTGCCCCAAAGATTTTTTCTTTAGCCCTGAATAATTCTCTACTTGGAGTGGTTGGTCACTACGTAACTGAACGTCAGTAAAAGAAGACCGTCTGTAATTTTATATCTTCAGTGAATGGAGGCGAGACCAATCAGACAGGGTTTACAGGAAAATATGTGGAAACACTCGTGTCTTATTGGCTGACAGTTCTTAGTTCTACCAAACGCTAGCTCATGCAGTCAGTGTGAGGAACAATGGATATACGTGAACGTGATATGAGCAGAGCGTAAGGATAGATAATGTACTTTGCATGGCATTGTAGCAGCTAATAGTAGCATGATAGCTTACTTGTGCCTCCCCTTGGCTAGAGACGCTAAACTAGCCTAGTTAGAAAAGTTTTATATTTTATCGGTCTGGTAGTCCTACAAACAGTGACAACACTCGAGGAAAGTTTTATTAAAGTATTATTAAAGTTTTATAGTCACATAGACGCTCTAAAATTACTGAAATAACTATGAGTTTCACTTTGTAGTGTATTTTTGTAGGTTTTAAACATAATTAGTGTTTACTTTTTACATGCAGTAATCTGTAAAGTAATCAGACTACAATTTTTATAATTTAAAGTAGGAATTAGTAATCTGTAGTGGATTACTTTTTTTTGAGTAACTTACCCAACACTGTTCATTCTGTAATATATCACTGCATTACTGAATTCTCAAATCTGATTGGTTAGAAGGTGTGTTTTATTATTTTATACAATACAGCTCGGAGAGAATTTCCGGCTGTAACAGTAACAATAATTTGATCCACTTGTTCTAATATGTTACCTTTTCTATAGAAACAGCTCATATACAGAGACGTTTACAGCAGATATTCCACTAAATCTAATAATAAATGGATTTTTAAAAAAAAAATATTGTTGATGTTTTAACAAAGAAAAATGTAGAGTTATTGAGTTTTGAGACATTTATTTAAGATTTCTATAAGGAGTCTCAGGTGTAAGCACTTTGTAACAGTCATGGTGCTTTGCAAAGTTTCCCCAGCACAGAAAATAGTCTTCAGGACGGAGTTTACACTTTCTGGGGTTTTTTTCCAGTAAAATGACAAGCTGCCTTTTTTTGAGAATGAGAAAAAATGAGATGATGGTGAAGGAAAGACTGTTTATCATTGCTATAATGTCAGTGATAACAGGAACTAACCTGACTCACTAACGTTCCACAAGATTAAATCTAAATATAAACCATTACAAATCATGATGTGTTGCTCATTGATGAATGAAACTTTGTAAACATTGGCAAATCACTGTAGTAAAAATGGCATAACACACTCCAGACCTTGTTTTCGGTAAGGAGATGTTTATTTAATATTTAAGGAAGGAGTCTCCAGTGTTTTCTCAAAGTTTACTGAGACTGTAAAGTTTACATGACTGTGTAGTTCTTCAGTTATTTGACAAGATGCATTGTTTTGTCTTATTAACTTCAAGAGAACTAAAAAAACAGAGGTCTGACTAAACTAGCTGAACTAGTGATTGACTATTTAAAGTTGTTACAGCATATGTGAAAACAGGAACTTGTTTTATGGCCACTCCACAATGTTAAGTGTAACAATACATGGATACAAATTATGACACGTCGCTCTTTAACAAATGAAAATAGCATAGCAAATTGCTGTGGTGTGAGGAATAAAACCCTTTAGGATGTGCTGTTATGGAAAAATAATCAACTCTGCTTTGTATAACAGCATACCCAGTCATGGTTTATTCCTCACTTATTAGATTACTCTGTGCAGTATGACTACTTGTAATATTCCATGATTAATAGTTTAAATGATGCTAGTGCTTCTCAAATGTTTTGCAGCTATGCATTTTTCAATCCACACTTCCAGTGCAAAATAAACGGACTCTCTCCTATAATGAATAAACATTGGAACCTGATGTGATCTTCTGCTATTGTGGACCACTTGCCTCAAGGATTAACATGTATTGCATTCTGAGCTGCTTTTCTGTTCACCATGGTTGTATTTATTTGAGTTACTGTTACCGTCCTGTCAGCTTGAATTAGTCTAGTCATTCTCCTCTGACTGCTCTCGTCAACAAGGTGTTTTCACCTGCAGAACTGGATGTTTTTGTTTGTTTGTTTGTTTGTTTTTTGCGCAATAAAATACTCCAAGTGAGAGGTTTAACCACTTAACTCAAGTGTGGGCAATTCATGTAGACTGTGACTTAATTACATTGATGATCAATTTCAAAATCTTAACTACAATGGATTAAATAATTTACAGTTTAAGCACCAAGAACCCAGTCTATCAGAACCTTTAATAAATCTTTATATGACACATATGAATTAAATGTATGTGAAAAAAAGAAACTTGCAATGGCCATCTTGTGATGCAGAGTTATTTATCATTGTTAAATAATGATTAACTATGAAGAACTTTCACTGTTTCGACTGCTCTCCACGACAAGAAAGAAAATGTGCCATTATAGCTTTGTTTTGTGTGTTATTTATAGCAGGTCAAGCTTCATATGCAAATGACGGATGCTCCTCGAGTTGTATTGTTTGTTACATAATAAGAAACGAATGCAAAAATTCGCTGATCAGTCTTAATTTGACCTGGGTCACCTCTTTCAGTTTTATAACAATGCAATTGTATAATTTATTTCATGATACCCATAAATCTTATCTTCATTTTAATTATTAACAAACAATATTGAATAAAGACACACAAACACCCTTTACCTGCTTGGAGCCGGGGTAGGTGGGCCGGATGTCAGTGATTAACCCTTTAACCCTCTGAAGGCCTTTTCAATCACTTGGTAAAGCATCTTTAAATGCTATCTCATTAAAAAGGTGTTGAAGAATCTTAACCACTTATTTTATCTACTACAAAAATTAACATATTTGCTGCTACAAAGACATTGTACAGAACTTTTTTTTATATACATATTGACCTTTATGCATTATTTTATCCATCCATCCATCCATCCATCCATCTTCTACCGCTTACTCCTTCTTCAGGGTCGCAGGGGAACCTGGAGCCAATTCCAGGGAGCATCGGGTACAAGGTGGGGTACACCCTGGACAGGGTGCCAGTCCATCGCAGGGCATTATTTTATAGTATGTTTTATTATTATCATTTATCCAAAATGTAATGTTTATATGTTAGAAATGAGGTGTCTGTCTTAAAATAAAATAAAATAAAAAGTCAACCCTTTGCTAGAGACTTTGTGGTCAGTGTAAAAAAAAAGACTCTTATAATAAAATGCTATTAATGGAAACTTTCTAATAATATCTTTCCTCATGTTACATATTTATTCATATTAGTCACAGTAACAACTATGAACTATTCAGTTTCACTAATAGGTAAGGAAAGGTTTTAAAAGTAGCCACATATGGTACTCAAATAAAATTGCAATGATTCTTCTAAATAAATATTTGGGTTGAAGTTGAAGTACAGATTCAAATCCTTCACTGAAGTTAAACAAAGGGAACAAAAAACATATACAGTGGTGCTTGAAAGTTTTGGAATTTTGTAGATTTCTGCAATAGTATGACCTAAAACATCATCAGATTTTCAAAAAAAGTCCTAAAAGTAGACAACGCTTACCCAGTTGAACAAACGAGACAAAAATATTACACTTGGTAATTTATTAATTGAGGAAAATGTCCAACATTACATATCTCTGAGTGGCACAAGTACGTGAACCTCTAGGATTAGCAGTTAATTTGAAGGTGACATTAGAGTCAGGTGTTTTCAATCAATGGGATGACAATCAGGTGTGTGTGAGTGCCCTGTTTTATATAAAGAACAGGGATCTATCAAAGTCTGATCTTCACAATGCATATTTGTGGAAGTCTATCATGGCACAAACAAAGGAGAATTCTGAGGACCTCAGAAAAAGAGTTGTTGATGATCTTCAGGGTGGAAAAGGTTACAAAACCATCCCTATAGAGTTTGGACTCCACCAATCCACAGTCAGACAGATTGTGTACAAATGGAGGAAATTCAAGACCACTGTTACCCTTCCCAGGAGTGTGGACCAACAAAGATCACTCCAAGAGCAAGACGTGTAATAGTCCACAACGTCACAATGGAACCCAGGGTTACTTCTAAGCAACTGAAGACCTCTCTCACATTGATTAATGTTAACGTTCATGAGTCCACCATCAGGAGAACACTGAACAACAATGGTGTGCATGGCGGGGTGGCAAGGAGAAAAGGCCACTGCTCTCCAAAGAAAACATTGCTGCCAGTCTGCATTTGATAACGATCACATGGACAAGTCAGAAGGCTACCGAAAAATGTTTTGTGGATGGATGAGACCAAAATAAAACTTTTTGGTTTAAACGAGAAGCATTATTTTTTGGAGAAAGGAAAACACTGCATTCCATCATAAGTACCTTGTCCCATCTGTGAATCATGTTGCGGAAAATCTGTGGTAATTTAGAGAAATTGTAAGCTCCTCTGAATATTGTGGAGTTTGTTTGATTTTGTGTTCATTTCTGCAATCGCAACATCCTGGAGGGACTGTGTAAACATGACTTTTATGAATTGATTAGAGAAATTGAGGTTAATACAAAGTTTGGAAATAATATTAATTAATAACGCATGAATAATGTTCATTTACACAGTCTGCCTGTGGCGCAGCTTGGCTCAGTGTCTTGCCTGAGGCAGTAGGTGTGAGGATTGAGACTTGTTTCTTACTCGTACTTGAACTCTGCTGGACCCTGCAGGGATGAGCTCCTCATTTCATCTTTCTCTTACCCAGGAGGCTGAGCAGGGCCTCAGGTCCCCACACCCCTCTGCACTGTCTGATATTTTCGCCTAATCCTTTCACTTTCTCTCCCACAATTGTTTCCACCCATCGCAGGATTTGACTTCTTTCACTTTCCCCGGCCTTCTTTATTCGTTCTCTTTCACCTCCTCAGCTCTTTAACTCGCGTCCCTACCCTAGCCGGGTGCTGCTTTTTCTCTCTATCACCTCTTTCACCCTGCCCTACTCTCATCTTTCCATAACTCTTCCTCTATGGCCTCAGCTTTTCCTTTTTACGCCTATGAAATCGGGGGGTTGGAGGGGCTTGAGTGAGTGGCTCTGCTGTTGGGGTATTATGTGCTTTACATGCGATTGTTTCATGGGTGGACTGAGGAATGAGGTCAGCAAAAACACGGACAAGGGATCCTGCTGAAAAAACAATAGAAACCATCACTGAAATTCTAATGTTTTCCACTACAAATCCCATTACAAACCAGTAGCTAACCATTAAAACTATTACCAGTACCATTATTGGTCCATTATGGTATCCACTAGACATAACACACCACCAATAGAAGGCAACAAATTACCAGTAGAGACCCACAGGGATCATTACAGTTTCCATTTAAACCAATACAATTCCCATTATAAGCATTAAAACCATTATAAATTCTATGAGGGTTTATATATATATATATATATATTTTTTTTTTATTTTATTTTTTTTTTTTTGCAGTGGGGGTTGCCTGAGGCTTTCAGGGTTTTTTTGTTTGTTTGTTTTTAAACTCACATAACCACACCCTCCCGACCACTCCCAGGTAAGAGTAAATAAATAAATGAACAAACACATTAATAAAAAATAATAATAATAATAAACTTGTATACATACATACATACATGTATAAATTAAAATTATTAACAGAAATAAATTTACTGTACATTTACTGTATTAATTATTTCCTACAAAAAAACATAAATGTCACTTAAATCACTTAAATATATGATCCACTAAATTACTTTAAAAACATATATATAGAGAGAAAATCAAATAAATATCAAATGCATAAAATGTATAAATAAATAATATATAGGAATTAATTATTATTGCAAATAAGATTACATACCAAATGTTAAATAATTCTGAGATGCATGAATAAAACAGACTAGACTACTCCTTCATGCTACATTTCACCCCTCATATTTCTATTATTTTTGTTGTTGTTTTTTTTATTAATAACACTGCATATATGTAATATTACATTCCTATATCAACGTCAAATCCTTGTATTGGCATACATGTTTAAATTTGTTTAATGGCAGTTATATGGTGCACTATATTCTTCTGTCCATCTGATGAAGTTTTGCACATAATACATCGTCTTCATTTTCCTTCTTGCAAATGCTCTATTATCCTTACTTTCATGTCAGTTTCATTTTAAATCACATGGATTTTATAACCTTCTAACCTCCCACAACCAAGAATGTGCATTTGTTATTATAACACATGCTCATTCTTAATCATTACATGATTTTAATGGATGCCATGGGAAATATGCTCTTCTAAACCGCAGCACTGGAAGTAACTCATATCCTCATGTTTGTAATTAACTGCAGGATTAATGGAGAGAACTGGAATACCTGCACAGTCTTCTCACTCACCACATTTACTGATCTCAACTCCTGACCTAGAGAAGCTTTGCGTTATGAGCGAATGAGTGTTGGAGTCTGTGCTTTCCACCAGTTCTCAGGTCCACACATCATTGCCAAATGCTGACTTACTGTCTGCGATTCTAATGGCTCTGCTGACACATACTGTGTAAGCAGCTGACAAGCCTTAAAATTTCAGGAAGGCTTTATGTGAATAACCAAAAGATTACTGGTTCACATATTCAAACTGGTAATAAAAGCTCTTGCCGATGTTGAAAGTAATGCTGCATTTAGTCAACTCTGAATATTTGTTTTCTGACTAGGAAAAACAAATAGAACACATCCTTAACATGACGTCAAATCAACATGGCTGCTCATAGCATCAACAGTAAGCAAAGGAGCACTTCTTTACTTTCAAATGAGTTGTAGTATATATATTAGACATAGTAACTAGTTTAAGCTTATACAATGATGATGCAGTTCCCTGTTTGAGGAGGTAGATATACATCACTCATCATAGTTAGGAGATGTTCATGTTTTTTCCCACTTTGTAGCTCAAACGCACAAAGATCTAAAATGACATCATTCCAAATTTCCACCTCCAAAGTAATGCTGCCGTAGTTTGTGGTGCCTTGTAAGTGGTAATTTGCAAGTTGTAAGAACGTCACTTCCAACCTCAGGACATTTGACGTTCGACAAACACTGACCTTCCACAAAAGCGTGACCTTCCATAAAATGCTACTTAACTGCACTTTTACAGTTGTAGGCCTGAGTGGCTACCGATTCTGATCTACTATAGTGAACTTCAAACATTCATGCAGCATTTTGGACTGAAAAGTCAGCACAGCAACAACAGCAGTGGACAATTGCTAGTAGCTTAGCAACAAGCTAGCTGGCTAACATTAGTGATAACTCTAATGTTGATGATTACCTTCTCAAACCAGTGATTAGTATGGTCAGTGTTATAGATTTAACCAAGTAATGTGTCTGTATATTAACTGATCTAAAGCCAATAGTGTTATAAACTAATTTAAAAAGGGTTCTTTACAATATTCACAGTGTGAGCAGCCATGTTGATATGACACTCTGTAAACAGGGAAGGAACTGGTAGTTAAGGACACTACCTCAAGTTAGCAAGTTGAAATTTCAAGTTGAGGGGGTTTTCTGTGGTTTTTACTGGTTGTAGGTGGGAAATTCTACTAGTTCATGTCTTGTTATCTCAAAATTGGACTATTGCAACACACTAATCCTGGGCCTCCCAGCCAACTCCATCAAACCCCTTCAGATGATTCAGAATGCAGCAGCACACCTTGTTTTCAACCAGCCCAAAAGTACCCATGTCACACCCCTCTTCAACTCCCTCCACGGGCTTCCTGTAGCTGCCCACATCAAATTCAAGGCCTTGATGCTCACCTACAAGACCTTGTCTGGAACAGCACCCCCCTACCTCAACACTCTCCTTGAAGTTTATGTTCCCTCACACAACCTGCGATCAGTTAATGACTGACACTTACTCATAACTCATTTAAAACTAGAGAAAGGGTTCTTTACACTGTTCACAGAGTGAGCAGCCATGTTGGTTTTACGTTACTCCATCATCAGGGAAGGAACTGATAGTTGAGAAGACTACTCCAAGTTGACTGGTTAAAATTTTATGTTTTCAGTGGCGTTTACCAGCTGTAGTCAGGAAATGAAATTTGACATTTGACCTCAAATGCAGCATATGTCAAATCCGAATACAGATACATTATATTTGTAGCATTAAACAGATTAAGATATAGATAGTGGCATTGCATTCCACCCCAAATAAGAGGACAGTTATTTTGCTTGTTCACATTTACACTCATAAGGGTGTTTTTTTTTTTTCTTTTTAAATGTAATGTTACACAACACTTACTGTGTAATACTTGTTCTATCATAAAATAAGGAAATGAGACTTTTTTTTAATACTTCGAGTACATTGTGTGCTATTGTTGTGCCACAGGTGGTGCTTACTGACTTGGGCACTCACTCGGTGGCTCGAGCCAAGCCTGCATCAACTGGGTGGCATGGTCCTCTTTTCTCTCTTCTCTTATGGGCTTTTTCTCATGTATATCTCTATCATTTCAGCCCCTTAATGAGGATTGGATGAGCCCATTGATGTTTTTTGGGCCTTGGGGCCCACCATCCGCATGCCTCTTAATGGAGTCTCCTAGCAGCAGTCATCGGCCTCTTTCTTCCACTGGCATTGTCCGGCCCTGAAAGTGACTTACTTCAGGCCTAGTGTGCCTTTCTCTCTCTCTGTCTTTGTCTGCCTCTCCACGTCTCTTTCTTTGTCTTTCTTCTACCACTAGCCGTTATTGCTTGAATAGCTAATAGTGGCCTCCTGCCAGTGGACCTCATCCGTTCTTGACCCCCACTCAGTGCACACACACAAAGTCATATCGAGGCGTGCACACATGCGTGCATGCCGACAAATACTCACAAATCCCCAATATCAATATCCCTGTGAGGTTGTAGGACATTGATGTTCTTCCAGGCTTTTTATTTTGACATTTATTTTGGTGAATGATGTTGTTCCACTGAAGCAGGACTTATTCAGATGTGTAAGAAGCATCTTTGTTTCAATCAAATTCCTCAAAACATATGCAAAACAATAATCAATAATGAAAATAATGGGCAAAATGTGGGGGACAAATTGTAGAGCTAAGTAAATCACCAGACCTGAGCACAACTGAAAAGTTTTCACATGAAGGCAAAATAAAAAAAATAAATAAATAATATAAACATTAATAAAAATTTTTTTAAATGGCTGCATTACAGATTTCACACCAAGCATTTGATAATATGTATGACTTCGCAACAAATATTAAATAAGTATGGAATAAAACATCATAAGGCATCTAGGAAAATAAACAACAACAGATTGGTGTGATGACCTTTAGCTACCGTAATTTCTGTTAACACCCCAAATTTGATTAATTTCTCATAACGGGATGGGGGGGGGGGGGGTGGAGGGAGGGGTGCATGGTGGTTTAGTGGATAGCAATTTTGCTTCGCACCTCCGAGGTTGAGGGTTCAAATTCTGCCTCTGCATGTGTGTGGAGTTTGCACATTCTCCCCATGCTTCAGGGGTTTCCACTGGGTGCTCCGGTTTCCTCCCCCAGTCCATTGACTTGCACTGTAAAATGATTAGCATCTCTAAATTGTCCGTAGTGAGTGAATGGGTGTGCGATTGTGCCCTGTGATGGGTTGACACCCCGTCCAGGGTGTCCCCAACCTAGTGCCCTGAGTTTCCTGGGATATGCTCCACGACCCTGTGTAGGATAACAGTACGGGAAATGGATTGACGGGTGGATGCATGGATATACTGAAGTCTTTTATTCTTCTAATACCACAGCAGTCTGCAGATGATGAATTTTTTTTGTATTAATTTCAATAAATGACACATTATCATTTTTATGCATTTACAGTTACATTTAACATTGTGAAACATCCATGAAACAAGTTGGTTCCTGTTATAACTTATGTTATAGTTACCAAATGCAAAGCAAATGCAGCTTGTCATGTTACCAAAACACCACAAAGCCCAAAGTCCTCCATCCTGTGTGAGAAAACTTAAAGTTGCAGCTTTAGTACTGACTATTACAAAGTATTGACACTGACAATCGAGACGCCCTCCAAAAATGCTAAATAAACATAAACATAAATTCCTCTTAGAAATCTTCACCATTTCAACAACTACACACTTTTTTTAGCAAACTGTTTATGTGGAGCATCCGCCATACAAATCATTGTGTAAACTGTTACCATAGAAACGATCATGTAGACAGATCTTTGTTTATGCTCTAGCCAAAGGTTTAGCAGCTAGAAAATGTATTGAAAAGCGTTATTAATTACTACACAGTTGCATTTTCAGTGACCTTAGCCCATCTGTTACTATGCAGTCTATCAATGACAAGGGATCACAATTTACCAGATATTATTTGGGTGGTGGTTACACTGACATAGTAGTATTTTTAGTTTTAGTACAAGTGTATCAGCTACAGCAGTGTTGCTGTCCACTTATTAGACACCCTTACCACATTGATGCACCTTGTAGGTGTATATTTAGAGACGAAAACACCCACAGTAGCCCCACACTATCACTGTTAGATGGAGATTTTTGTAATTACAGAGGTGTTTAATAACTCCAGAATCCTTGCTCATTGGTGTTCATGAACTACAGTATGCAATTTATACTACAGGTGTACAGCTTTTAAACTTTCAACTGCTTGTACATGTACACTCTGAACCTCTAATATTAATTTCAAGCCTGGTGCACTGAGATCATCCGCCCTTCACATTAGACTCACTTCTTCTCCTCATCGCAGCTGCCTCATTTACGGCTGTTCCATGTGGCCTGCCATTTCAAGGAACTGAGCATTGCTGTCCTTCCGCTTTCTGTTTTAATGAACGAATGCTCACAGTGCGGAAGAAACCGCACACTACTTTTCTGTCAGGTTTTATTGCCTTTTTAATCTCTAAACACTTTGTCTGTGAATGAATAAGAAAAAGGTCTTATTATGCAAAGCAGGGGTTATGGATTTGCTTCATAGTTTAACGTAGCAGTGATGGATCAAAGTTTATGGCTATCTACGTGCGGTTTTATTGTGAGGTAAATACTTTTCGGTTTCGGTTACACCAGTGTCGACACACATGTAGCCTTTCTGTCATCACAGCAAACCCAGCGTCGCCCCTGATGAAGCAGCTCTCCTTATGTAACGGGCGTCCCTCTGAACTCGCACATGTGTTCAGACTCATTAATTCATCTGGATGAGTAAACATTTCTCTGGAGTCCTGCTTGTATGACCCCTCTCACCAGCTCAGGGTTGGGGATAATTAGCGTGAGAGGTTGGCCAGTGAGGCACTAAAGCCGCAGGCGCCTCTGAAGGAAACCGCCATCACTGCTTTTAATGTGATTCCAGTGGTTTGGAATGCATGTTACATTAGCGGCCATGTGCGCCTCCATGACCAAGCCAGCTGTCATCCACGTATCTCCGAGGCTGCACTGAGTGTCATCTCATCACTGCAACTCGATCTCGACACCATATTCTAAACCTGCCCGACTCTGCGTCCGTTGCACAACACGAGCCCAGCGAGCCATTTTCCCCTTGACCCCCTCCTCCGGTTCTCTCAGGAGCAGACAGCATGCGGAAATCGCTCCTGATTTACACGCAACAGCTGCGGAGAAGAGAGGCCCTTTTGATCGGGGTTGCTGCGGCAGCTCTTGCTAATTTCACCTGTCATGGAAATCTGGGTGTAAAGATCATGTCCCACAAGTTAGCAAGAGCTGGTCGAGAGAATGGAAAAGCTGAGAGAATGGAACTGACCTGTTGGTCAGAGGCTCTGACTGAACAGAGGCTCTGACTTTTTAAAGAGGAAATCCGGTACTGTATATCATGATGAGCATTGTGTTGTGAGGAAGTTTTCTTACTTGAATGTTTCTTTAAGATGGCATCACTGTCAGAGGAAGTGTGGCTATTCGAAATGTCAGTTCTTTCACCACCAAGGCTTCCCTTATTACATTGTGAGTTCTTTAGTGAAGGTACAGGAGACTACTCTTTTGGCAAAGCTTGAAGCCTTTACTGGAAATAGTGGCAGTGTTGGAAAAAGTGGTGACTAACCACTAAAGCAGGTGACATAAGTAGGGATTTTGTTCAAACAATATCATGCTAAGATGGGGCTGGTTGTCTCATATGCAAATCTATAATCCTTTTCACATACTTCCTCAGCACAAGTCACTTTTTTGTTTAAAAAAAAAACCATATCTCTGTTCTGTTTATCTCTGTCCGTTTTACTTTCTGCCCTACTTATGCAACCACTTTGTTGTCCATTTATCAGTTTCTCTCTACGACCTGCATTTAGAAATGTCCGATTTTACAGAAGTAGACCTCCGGTTGAAGGAACAAAAAAATACTAAAATGAACAACTGAAAATGTACTCAATCGTAACTGTTACTGAACAGCTAATAGCTAATTAGCTATTAACAGCATTTCCTCTGTGTAGCCTACTAGCTTATTATTTAAGTCTTACCTCCAAGCATTCAAATATTTTTAGATCAACAAGACATCTCATGTGATTTTATCCAGCATTGCCTGTAATGTTGCATGGCAAGGTAAAGTAAATGTACTGTATTAAGGCAGAGGTGTCTACATTGCTAAAAACAACAACATAAAATCTAACAGGAAGAAAGAAAAAACTGAAGTCTACCACAAATACTCTAGCACATGGTTTGTTGTTGTTTTCCTTTAGTGAATTTCTGCAGACCAAGTTTTATTTGTGGCTTTAACTGAAAAAATAAAAAAAAATAAAATCATAAATGCAACAGCTAAACATGCATGTGTCACAAAGCAGCTGTGGACACAAGTGCAGGTACTCAAAGAAGTTTTAACAATCAAAGACGTAAAAAATAAATAAATAAATAAATAAATAAACGTGGTCAGTGTACAGGCAAGGGTCAGGCGATGTGCAAATAGAATGAACAAGGGCAGGCAAGATTAAAAATGTAAACAACAAAATGACGTCAATACCAGAGAAACAAACAATGGCACAATGTCTTGGTATAGCCTTGTATAGTCAAGAACCACAGCACATATACTTCGCAGTGAGTGAGTGAACTGAATGTCCTTATATACTGCGAGGTTGCTATGAAGGTAATTGAGTCCAGGTGTGTGTAATCAGTAATCAGGTGAATGTGAACGTGAGAAAGTCTGGTTGTTGTAGTTCTCGGCAGCCATGTTAGTTTTCTGCGAAGTGTAGTTATATGCTGAGTCCGGTGTTGCCATGACAACATGCTGGTATCTATGTTACAATATGAATGAGCTAGATAACCAAGCCTGTTTGATGTTGCACTGCACTCGGGAGAGACAACGAGAAAAACAAACTCAGCTTAGCTTGCTAACTCAGACTAGAAACGGGCATTTAGCCAGCTAGCATGTCTTTGCATTTTTAAGCAGGGAAATTGCTAAGTCTGTTGACAGCATAACATTGCATTTGGACATACGAAAAAATTATGATGAACTTCATAGTTATGACTGAGCACAAATGGTAAATTTTCACAGCTGCCATGTCTGAGCTTTCTAAACCTACAAAAAAAATGTTATATTGGGTTTACACACAGTTATGCTGTTGTCAGTGCGTAAGAACAGAAAAATATTGTTTCTACAGTACATGGAGGGAACTGAACTAGGTTTCACAAATGCATCCCAGCACTAAGATGGTGAAATGCTAGAGGGAACATCACATGAACGTGAACACTCCCTCTACCAGGCTAAAATGAGAAACTGGGATCCGATTGATTTTTATATTTCATTTCCTAAGCCTGGTAGAATGCATTCGACAACTTGGGTGGACTTTTTGACTTCTAGATAGGCAACAGACGGGCAATGAGGTCATGTGAAATTGCAGGATGGAGGTGGGAGATATGAGATACACATGGGCCGTCTAGCCATCAGGGGTTAGGGGAAGAGTGGGGGATGATGTGAAGGGTGAAAGATCTTCCTCTAGGGGGCCACGCTGTGTCAAGCAGCTCAGGTAGCAACAGTCTGTATGACCTCCGTATTCCCAAGATTGATCGAATCCATGTAGAGTATGTCATGTTAATCATGATTTGTGTGTATAAATGTAAAATGTTGATATTGGCCATGAAATTGGATGAGAATATCTCTCTTTTGAGCAGGCAGGGAGGTCATCAAAGGGAGCTGGAATGAGTGAGCAAATCCTCAATACATCTCTGTTGGAGGTAAAAGAAATAAAATGAAACCAGAGTGAAAAACCCTCCCATGCATCATGAAGGAAAATGGAAAATGGCGCTTTGCCTGATTTTTTTTTTTTTTTTTTTTTAATAGTCTTAGGCTTCATTTTCAAATTTGCAGTCGTATTTTGGTTTTGCTGTTGTGTATTCTCAGATTTGCTGTTATGTTTTCTGATTGGCTGTTGCATTTTTGGTTGGTTATTGTGTTTAATGGACCACTACATCATACACCCAAAAGATGCAGAATTACTTTTAGTTACTGTAGTCTGAAAATCCACTAAAGATCCAATTCACAGCACAAAAGGTTTCTATTAAATTAACTTTTTTTTTTTTTCACCTTTTATCTATTTGTTTTACAAAACTAGAGAGAAAGGGAATCCCGTGCAGTAACCTACCTGTCAGGCTACGAATGATGAGACTCCAAAAGTGGACAAAAGGCTGCTTGGACAGGGCATGTAGTGACCATTTGTCTTGGCGCAGCCATTAAAGCTTGGGGTCGCAGTCTTGGGGAACGGGGTCAGGTAGAATGCACTTTTGATATGGTGATACATTTTGTGAAATCCTGGCAATGAGAGACATGTCGGGGTTGTGGGAAGATTTGGCCTCTTTTGTGGCAGGGCTGTCCAGGCCCTCACATTGTGTCCCCTGAGCCTTGAAACGGGAAATGGGCCCTTTAATCATGGGGTAAACCCGACAGGGGCTCAACCAGGGCCAAGTGGGGGTACTGCAGCGTCATTCTGTTAGGGTCTGAACTCTACGATTGAACCTTGTACAAGGGAATCTAGGACTAAATAAGCAACAATGTACATTTGTAGTCTTCAGTTGAAAGATGCTCTTTTTACTGTAGAGTTAAAATGCTGCCAGGGAACTGAGCTATTTTGTGTGCTGTAGCACTTTTATTCCTAGCCTGCTCTGTTCAGCCTGAAAGACTTCCCGTTACTATTTCAAAATGAGAGCACCTTTCCCCCCATCTCTTTTGTGTGAAAGGAATTTACAAGGTTTCTTTTTTTCTATTCTCTTTCACACATTGGGTCTCTTGGACTTGTGAGCTGATTTGAAGACCTAGAGGAAACAGTCGAATGGGGAAATTATTTCTGCCTTTGCTCCTGGGGGTCCTCAGTGATCGGAGCCAAACTCAAGGCTATGATCATCACATTGAGGCCCATTCATGTTTTTATAGGCTGGAACCGGACAGGTTGGTCTTTGTCGCCATGTTTTGCCACCCCTCGGCTGCAGGGTTAAAACAACAAGCACTATCCCAAACCCCTCCAGCTCCTCAGCCCCTACTGGCAAGACAAGGATAGGAAAGCCTGCTGGACTTCATTCAGCTCATGTTTCAGAAACATGCACAACCTATGGATATGCCAAGATGTACCATCTATTGTATTTCAATATTGCATTAAGGTGATGGTGGAGGTCTTTCTGACAGCAAAGGGGGAGCCCTTATAAAATGTTGCATACATGCCTGCTTAGTGTCAGTGACACACTGCATTTCATGACCTCTGCACCCCAATTGCTGCCATTACGGCTGGAGACAAAAGGTCCTCTCAGAAACGTACATATTTTCCCACATGCATGGCTGAAATTGGAAACTTCCTCTCACAATCTGCAAAGCTTTGAGTCGGGCCAGTCATGAAAGGCCTGAGTGGCAAACCAGGGGGAGTGGCTGAGGTGCGGGAGGAGGGGAGGTCATGTATGCACTTTGGCCTAAGGACTGAAAGCAGAGACCCCTGTCTTTTAGGAGCAAGAGGAATGTCTTTTGATGCAGACCTAAGCTCCTACCATCTTTCACCAGGAGTGATCTACTGATGAGGTGAAATAGATGAAGGGGAACAGGCAGCCTGGACAAGGCAGTCCTGCTCTGTTTGATCCCACAGTCTTTTCAGATGGATTTTAGCTGATTGCTGGAGCATTTATCATTATTAAAGGATCATATTAAATGAATGAAGCTATTAGTGATAGACATTCAGTGAAATTAGAGTTGACTGCAACGATGGGACAAGATCCTAGTCTTTTTTAGACTTCACCTACATGTCCACTGATTAAGAAGCATGAATTCACTATTTTGAGAAAACTCACAGAAAGCTATGGAAACTCTTAGATGAAGTAATCTTCAGCCATCCATCCAGAACTGGTGATGTGTGAATGAGCAAGTTAGAGGTTCCTCCCCATTAAAACCAAATCCCCCCTCCCCCCTCAATACCAGAATGCAGTCTTTAACTCTTGCAGCACATGAATTAAAACTTAGCGAACTGGATTTGCCATCAATGAAATCCAGATTTGCAGAAGAATGTATGTTATGGCTGTGAGGGAGGAGCTGTGGAGTATTGGTCAAAGGGGGAGTTCTGGGTGCCCCTCCAGTACTCATTACCAATCTGTAAATATTTACTCTTCCACATCATTACTCTCCAATCATCACACAATCAATCATGTACGAATTGAAGTGAAGGAGAGGAAATGAGAAGCACAACGGCGTCAGTGCAGCAAAACGATTAATACACTTTCTCTGCCACCAGCCTCCCACAAAACATAACACAAGTCACATATATATCAAACAGTCCACACGTGGAAGGTACGGTAGACAGCCACTTACCACCCGACGGTTAAGGCTTGCCCTGTCCAATGCTATGTTCTGGATGATGTATGGTTTAGTTCCCATTTCCAACCGTCCAGTGAGAAGAATGACACACAGATGCATTAATCAGCCAGTGGCATGACCAGGAATTAATCTCAGCATGGGATGAATAATTATGCTAAAAATGCTATAATTCAAATGATAGCCCAGACTGTAGATTCATGAAGACTATGAGTGACAGAATGATATTTGACATGTATGTAATCAGTGGCACTGTATGTTACGACAACAACACACAAAAAAGAACTGTCATCAAATATTTAAACCCCTGCTATGCCTCTGCAATCAGATACACAAACTGACCATGGGAAAGGCAGGCTTCTGAAGATATCACGCATTTTGGGCCTACTTTATTGTAAAACTCTCCTTACACTCATCCAGGAAGTCAGATGCTGATTAGCTGATTTCATCATAGGGTTCTTTTTATGACTGTCCGCCATCTGAGTGACCACTGCATGGTTCACAGCCTGTCAGAGCTGATAGTATGTGCACAGTCAAGCAGTCAGTTTGTCACTGATGTTATTTAATATGAGACTAGATGGAGGTCAGTGATAACCTGGCTCCCACATGTACAAGGCGCTTACTCAGCTGCATGCAACATTGCTTTAGATGAAGAATAGATAAAGAAAAGGTACTTTCCAGGAAACTGCAATGTCCAGAGTCAACTGAGCATAGCAAAAAATTTGCCTCAGTGTAACATTAAAGTGACACCCAAGGTGTCTTCTCTAACAATGAGCACAATAAGGTTAGGTAGAGGACATATGAGTGTGGACTTTTTTAAGATGCTTTCAGGCAGCTCAGATTTCAATGTGGCTAAATCATTGCCTCCTTCAAAGTAAAAGTCTAAAGTTTCGGTCAAATACCAGCATCTCCTTTCATTGCTCTTCTTTTGGCTATAGAAGGCCTCTGTTAAATAGCCCATAAGACTGTAAAAAGGCAGATGGAATCTGTCAAGAGCGGCAGAGACCACCAGTAAAAGTGAACACTTTGACACTGTTTAGATAAGCAGAGGCAATGAATCCGGTGTTGTGGTTTGAGGCTCACAATGTCACTCCTAGTCATCACATTCTGAAAACATTTTGGAAAGCACTAGCTCGTTCCTGGTACTTGCAGCCATCGTTTCTTGTATTGACGGTTTCTCAGTTTTTACCACAGCAGTTTGAGATGAGGTGTCAGAAACAGGTTTAAGCATCACTTCCCTGTTTAAACTGCACCACAGCACTTCGGACATGGAGCAGGATCATGCATTTGTTCTCAAACTAATAGAGCAGGTATTTGGTTTCTCCACAAATGAAGAGTCCTGGGATGCAATGTTACAAAATGCTAGTGTGAATTTCATATATACCGTGTTTAGACCATTATTTGTGGACAAATACATTTTTTTGTAACTACTCACAAGTCAAACTGAGCTGTAGTGTTGCAGAAATGTAAGGTGTTCTGCATATCTGGACCGACAAACTCTGAATGCGATAGAAATAACTCGTTTATAGTATTTTGTGTATCATTATCTAACCATTTATTATCATTGTAAAAAATCATTTCTACGTACATTACCTACGGCCTTACCTTTTTTTCCATCATCGTATTTGTGACCGAAGAATGACGTTAGACAAGTATGTTTTCAGTCCCACACACACACACTTCAGCCATTTTTAAAAAACTTTCCGGTCAGATTAATTATATGAGTTTGAAACTCAACTAAATAGCAAAGGAACCAAAATTATTGATTTTGCTCTTATTCGGACTTTATAAATGGATTAATAGCTGCAAAAAACTGTAGGGTTATATTCCAGTAACACTTTATTTGAACAATACCGATTATAGGGCTTTTATAACACATTTATAAGCACTGCATTAATCTTTTATTAAGTAATGGTGGGGCATTTATGAAAGGATTATGGCAGAACTGATGAAGAGAAGCGTGAGAACAGCCATGAATTATCATGATGGATGAACTGATCAAGATTGTTATTGTAGTTTTTTTTTAAATCCTTATAAAGCAAAGTTTTCATTTGTTTGTGTTAACAGATATTAGAAGGCATAGGAAGTATATGTAGAAATCAAATGTCTAAAAGTTTTGTTACTTGTATTTTACACAAATTGCTTAGTTTATTTATTATTTTGTATAGTCATTTCTGTGGTGGTAGTTCGTTAGTTTCACTTTTCTGTATGATATTGTAATAGATGGATATTCCGATGGATATGCTTACTCTGAGCTATTTGAGTTCATGAATATTTGACTTCTAGCCTTTGTGTGGTGAAACCATTAAAAAAAAAGAGGTTTTTAAAAAATATTATATGAAGAAAAATTTATTTCCTCTTATATTGTGTCCAAAAAAAGAGAAAGTTTTATCATGAAAATGAATAAACACACATCATTTAAAGTTGTTGATTTAATATATGAATAATCTGTGCAGCTGTTTATGTAGGAATGTATAAATGGTGACCAGAACAAAACAAAAAAAATTTAATTTAATTTAAAAATCTCATAAGTGCAAAAATATAATTTGCTAATAATTCAATCTGTTACATGCTCCAGAATGAAGTAATGTGATCATGAGAAACTTGACTCTAAATGTGCCAGAATACATTGCATTTACATGAAGTAACATCCTGTACAGTTGAATTGCAACATTTACTGAAGAACGAACATGATGTACAGCTCAAACTTCCTGACACTTAAAAAAAAAAAAAAAAAAAAAAAAGTATTTCTGAAAATGGCACCTAATGCTGTCCTTCTTAGTGGTTATGTTTGTACATATGTACAGTTCCGGGGGGAAAAAAGAAGATATATACACAAATGGTATACATGACTGTCTAATCTGATTATCGGGCTGAAGTGCCTTTTTAGATTCCTTGAAGGCTGACAGCTGTTTTAATCTGATATCTCATAATATGCTCTTTACATTCCCGCTGGTATAATCTAGTAACCACTGAAATCAGATAATGATAGAGTGCATGGGTAAAGGGAACCCTCTGATGTAGAAATGCCAGCACTGTCAGCATGGTGTTTGAATTCTGACTCTGACACTTCCTCATCATCAGCTACTTCAATCATGTTCATAGCTATGTTTTATTTTAATTGCACTCCTTGTTTGTTTGTTTGTACCTGCTTATTATATTTCTAATGAATTTAGCTGGTTCTGTTTCCCAAAATAAACAGTAGTAGTCTTGTGTCTGACCAGGGTTGCCAGATCTCAGCAAAATTTCCAGCCCAATTTCATCTCAACAAGATGTGAAACTAGCCCAGACATTGGTAAAAGGAGATGCATTTCTTCTGCTTCTTCTTGTTCTTCTTGTTCTTCTTGTTCTCAGTCTTTGTGTGTGAAACAAGTTCACCATGGCATGGATGTATTTCTGATTTGAATACCTGCCATATCTGACTTTTTTTTTTAAATCATCACTTGGTATAGACATCGTCCAATATCCATAGCCGAGATTCTTTCACCCATCTTGCTATATATATTACATGCATTTCACGTGGCTTAGTGCTTAGCACGTTTGCCTCACACCTCCAGGGTCAGGGGTTGGATTCTCGCCTCCGCCCTGTGTGCAGGGTTTGCATGTTCTCCCATGCTTCGGGGGATCCTCCGGGTACTCCGGTTTCATCCCCCAGTCCAAAGACATGTATTGTAGGCTGACTGGCATCTCTAAATTCTCCGTAGTGTGTGAATGGGTGTGTGAGCGTGTGTGTGCGATTGTGCCCTGCGATGGGTTGGCACCCTGTCCAGGGTATCCCCGACCCTGTGCCCCGAGTAAGTGCACTTCCTATGTGTTCCTGTCTTTGTATTTGGAATAATGTATTATATAATAATGTATTCAGTTACATTGTTAATATGTTGGTAACTTTTGTATACAGCTTCTAAAGCAAAACTCCAAAGATAAATTAATTAAAAGGTTATTTTTTCTGTATTCTCTATATGTATACTTATTTTTTGCATGTGGTTTTAAGATTTCGATGCAAGAACATGTAGACTGATAAAGCCTGAATATTGGTATTGGCTATGAGGTGTTGTTTTTTTTAGTTTTTTTTGCACTGGTGTAATTATGTTTGCCACTTTGCTTTGTCATGGCTCACAAAGTGCAGAAAAGAATTAAAATCCTGCTCTTATTAGAAATACAAACCATTTTGCCAAGTCTTTGATAAACCCATTCTTAGTGTTGGGACAGAGAGGTGTTAAATGCAAACTGAAGATGGACTCAATAGAGTTCAGTCATCCTGCTACATCTGAATGCTGAATGAATGAAAATAATAATGATAGAAAAAATATGTTAAAGAGGTTCCCTTCTTTTGTTCTGGCTACTTCAGCTTCTCCTGCAGAGAGGTTTTGGAAAGTTCTAGGGTGAGAGGAGTTGGGAGGGGAGGGGAGTGTAAGGGGGAGTCTCCATGTGAGGCGTACCCGAGCCTCAGAGCTGTTGAACGGTGCATCAGGGACACACAGGCTAAAATAAATGCACGAGTGTGGTGGTGCTTGCGTTCTGCTCTGCACAATCAAAGCATTCTCTTTCCGTCGCATGTGTGTGTGATTTGGGCCTGACTCGCTCCAAACCAACTGCTAAGCCGTCCTGTGTGAGAGGCGGGGGGCACCAGAAGGGGTTCAGTAGTTGAACACTGGGGCAGCTGCAGCCCTGGGGCATCTGTTGGTGCAGCTCATTAGATCCTGAATCCAGAGTCTCACCACATCTGAGAAGATAACCACCCTGAACCATCACATGCACTCTTTTGTCTCTTATTTATTTATTCTGAATGTCACTTTTTCTGTTCTCTCTTTTTCGTTTACTTGCTTCGCAAGCAGATTTGTACTGTGGTGACTCAGTCGCATGCGCTGAATTGTCATCTGGCTTTGGTCGCCCTCTCTGTCTGACCCCTTTAACCAGCAACAAGACAGCAAAGATGCTGCTTTAAAGACTCTCTGACATGATTTCCTGTAAATTTCATGTAAAAAGGTCACTGTCTGTGTCAGCTATTGGTGTTTAAAGTGTGAAAGGCAGCATGAGGGTCCATACATGTACGTTATACCACAGCGCTCAGAAGTGTTGATTAATTTTCTGTAACAGCAGTTCCAACAGTATATTTGCTGCTCTAAGACAGAGAGAGAGAGAGAGAGAGAGAGAGAGAGAGAGAGAGATGTATATATAATTCCTTGACGTTTTCCAAGGTCTTTCCATGTTAAAATTTCTTGGTAATGAGACAAGCTACATTTTTATTAACTTAAAGAGAAAGAAAGGATTGGACAGGGAATGCCTGTTTATATCTTATACGATGTAAGTGACTGTGGTACTATAAATAGATAAAAAGTCAAATGCATAATTCTTTGAAAGATAAAAAATAATCTATCAAAATATTTCATTATAAATAACATAAAATAATGTAAAAAAAAATAATAATAATAATTAAAAAAACAATAACTCTGCTTCATTTCAGCTTGAGTTACACCACACTGCACAAATAGCATGTCTTAAAGTGTTTTATTTTTTAGTTAATAAATTACTTTTCTACAATTTTTTCTACAACAGATTTTCCTATATACATCCTTAAAATTGAACCGCTGCAGTCTTATACCTCACAGGATGTATGTGACATAAACATCTAACTGTATGTGGGATAAACATGGATAAACATCTATCTTATGTGGAATGGGAAATTAGCAAGACACAGAGACCATGTTTGCAAAGCAAAATAAAGAAAACTTTGCATTTTGCAATACAATGAATGGTCATTTGTTTGTTGTTGGCACAATATTTAGTGTAATGTCTTTGCTAGATGTTAAGAATGATAAATATTGGGTATGTTTGTATATATTGGGCATTTTTCAAACAGTGTTTGACTTTAAAAGAATAAATATTACAAACAATCTAATGTATGTGCAGTTGTACTGTTGTTAACAGCATCACATTTCCCATTTTCATTTTGCAACAATTTCTGCACTGTTTTATACATTTGTCTATGTATCATGAACAGCTAAGAGGGGGAGGATAGTATTTTGTGGACATGGAACATTAGTTTTAGTGTCCTCCTTAGAATATTGGCTTATTTACATTGACAAATACCCACTGATTGCTTTCACAAGAAAACAAATCACATTTGAAAGCAAAAAAGTCTAAGAGAAGTGTGGTGGCAGATTGCATTAAAGCTTGAAACCAATCTTTGTGTGTGTTTAAAGTGTCCTTCACGATGGTGTTAATTGTCATAAGTAAGCGTAAGGCAAGCTCGTCTCACGTTGCAAATGAACATGGAGTGGACTTGCTGCTCTTCAATGAGAGAGCACTCGATTAAAAGTCTTTAATTATCCAGCACTTGGCCCCATCACAATTGGTAAATAGAAAGGATGCGTCATCCTGCATTGTCTCAGGCACTAGGAGGGTCAACAATTAACATTGAGGTTTGTCGGCCTGGCCTTCTGTTTACAAATAAGAGAATACATCCCAGCTTATACAAACACTCACAGACTCTTCTATCACTGCTCCAGATGGTGCACCTCTCCAGCATGGCCTTTTCCTCTCCACCAACCCCCTCTCTGTATCCACAAACAGCAGTCCGTTCCACCGTCTTAACCCTAATGAGTGCATTCTGTCCGTGCTTTAAAAGGACACCCGCCCGGGTCATATCAAGGAGCCAATTTAAATGGACTGTTTGTGTTTCAATAGGTGGACATTGGAATGTGAGTCCTCACTTTTGCGGAGGCCCCGCAGGGTGGTCCCCTTGCTCCTCAAAGTTCACTTTAGGGGTCTTGCTTGTGCACGGGGTGAGGGGGCTGGGAGGTTTTGATCAAACTCTGAACTAACTCCTTGCGTGTATCCATGAGTATGAAGCAGAATTAGTTAACAAAAAAATTTAAGAGCAAAAACACAATACCTGGCCGGGAACCTCCCACCACGTGGCTTAAGTCATAAGGGGGTTGTACGAAATGCACCAAGATTGCTAATTGCCAAATGGAGCCTGGGAAAGCTAGGATGAAAGCACAGACTGGAGGTAGGCTTTGTAGCTACCTGCCTTTGTAACATCAATGGATTAATTGTGTCTATATGCGTACACCTGCATGCCTTTTCATTACTGACTGCTTCAAAACAGGAAGTGTTAGTTATTGGAAGTGAATTATTCATTAATCAAGAGAGGACATGATCTGTAAGCTTTTACAAACCCTACTACACACACACACACACACACACACACACACACACACACACACACACACACACACACACACACACACACACACACACACACACACACACACACACACACAAAGTGCAGACTTGGACACAGTGTCTGGTGTCATCTGTTAAAAACATTTGAATAACTGATACGGAAATGTGGGAGTGAAATAATAAAACTTCAAACCTATTCCCCAGGAAGTGAAAGTAACAGATGAATCATTTACATTACTGATTTGAAACTCCACTAATGTATCTAATGTGTTGTATTTTATATCTATCTATCTATCTAATCTATCTATCTATCTAAATGTATATATGTAGATATGTATATATATCTCCAAACACATGTGCTCTGTGAGAAATGTTCTTCATGTCGTAATTAACTCACCAATTCCCATGTCCTCAATGACTGTAGAATTGTCAGCTTTATTCAAGTTCATTCTACCACTCGTCTTATGTAATTTCAGTAACTATGTTGTGCCTATGAAACTATGTTCACTTGCAACATTCTAGCCAAGGAAAAGAAAAGCAGCTCTCCAGTTGGTCAATGTTCTATAGATTATGTATAGAAAAATTTACCAGCATCCGTCATCATTTCTAATGTCATGTTGCACCGTACCACTGGCATCATAATATTAAAGAATGCCCAGTTAAATCATGATAATTGCTGTAGATTGGGTCACATTAATCACTCTGTCATTATTTCATATGTACAATACTCCTGTTTTTGTTTTGTTTTTTTTAAGTTTTTTTTTTACATGTATTTATTTGTTTGTTTGTTTAAATAATAATAAACAGCCAAAAAAAAAAAAAAAAAAAAAACAGTGCAACTAAATAAACCAAATTTGCCCCACATTTGAAATTTTGGCAAGTGGTTTTTAGAGTTCATTTTCACAAATTTTCACATCTGGACCTTTTTATTTTCACATTCATTCATTTATTTTCATTGATTATGTGTATAGACATGATTCGTTTATTTTATGTAATTCATCCACAATTTATTTGTATTGTACATGATTCATTATTTTCACATTATACACTATTTGTCTATTTTCACGTGATTTTTTTTCACATGATTTTTGCATGGTTCGTTTATTTTCATATGCGATTTTTACGGCTGATTATTCACCTAATCACACTGTGATTGCAGCATATGAGAATGCATGCTCATTGCTACACTTTCTTTTAGCGTTAATTGGATCCTGCAGTCTGACCCCGCCCCTCTGTAATGATGCCAACTCCATACCCTTTTCATGCTTGAGACTAGACATGCGCGGATTCCACGTTAGACACTAACATGGCTGAGGCCTTTAGCGCTCTGGCCTCTTCCCTCTGCCCTCCAGCTCCGCTTTGGGTTTTGTGCACCGCATCGATGTTCCCACTTTGAGGGGCCTCGGCAAGAGGAGCCATTCAACATTAATGAACTCCTGAAATGGGGCGGTGTACCTCGTTAGTGGCGCTTGTTTAGAAATACAGTGCATGTCCCTTTCTCTCTCATGCAGCTGTTGTTGGACCCACCTCTGAATAGGCAAGATTGTGGTGGTGGAGTTCACAAAAGTTGACATTCCAGACTAATACTTGTCATAATTAGGAACGATAATTGGTTTGGCTGCCAGCGAGACAGGTTTGGCAGGGCAGTAACTGATTATTAACACTTTTTTTTCTCACAAGGAAATCCTTGAGACTGCATCTGTCTCTGAGTGTCATTTTATATGGAATAAACGGAGCATTAGATTTCTATTCATAAAATAAGCAGGCCTGAACCCTGTTTTAGACTATTGGGAACGAAAATGTTTGAGAACCTGACACCAGTATGCTGTTGCTGTAAAAGCGAAGTACGATCATCACCGTCTGCACACTGTGTGTAATTCATCAGGAAATGACATGCAGGTGTCTCATAAAACAAACAACTACTACAACAGGAAGGTCTGAAACATGGCTAATTAGACTTCATAAAAGAGAAAAGTCGGTGATGCTGCAGTCGACATGCTGTTATATACAGTACTCATTTTTCTGGGAAACATCACCAGCGTCTTTCCCTGAAGTCTGCGTGTGCGTGCAGCGCTAATCAGGTTTCCTACTCCTGGAAAACCCTTCTATGGAGCGCTCTTTCTTCCTCCTACCTGAGCAGCCACTGCCTTTAAACACATAAGTAAATGGTCTGCACTTATATAGCGCTTTTTTAACCTTAGTGGTTCTACAAAGTGCTTTATACTGGTTCTCATTCACCCATTCACGGTAGCAGAGCTGCCATGCAAGGCGCTAACTTGCCCTCAGGAGCAACTTGGAGTTCAATGTCTTGCCCAAGGACACTTCGGCATGTGGAGTCATGTGGGCCGGGAATCGAACGGCCGACCCTACGATTAGTGCACAACCCGCTCTACCACCTGAGCCACAGCCACCCGAATTTCATTAAGTAGTTAATGAAACTGGATGTTAGAGTCATTTTTTTTAAAATGGCTGATTATACTGTATACGAGGAATAAGCTGTGTGAATTTTTCTGCATTTTACACAACCAACGCCGGCAGCTCTTTTATCTGGGAGCATGTTGCTGCTGTTGTCTCTCACCGACTCTTGATAAAGCGGAATTGATGAACTTAGGTTCCAAATCATGGTTTTATACTAATGCGCTTGTTGCACTAATACGCAATTATACAACTTACACAGGTACTTGTACGGCACATAAATTGATTTTTTTTATTTTCAACTTGTATAATCATTGATACAGCGAGGTTTTCTTTTAGGAGTTAAGGTTTATTTAACATTTTTAGAAGGAGTCTCCAATGTCATCGCTTGTAACAGTCAGACGTTAAACTGTGACCTGATGTTTTACAACATGTGGAAGTCTTTGGGAAGGGATTCTCAGAAATACGACAAGCTGCATTTTTTTCCCTATGTACTTCACAAGCGAGAAACAAGACACTTGTGAGGGAAAAACTGTTTATACCTGCTATAACGTTAGCGATAAGAGGAACTTGTTTCATGGACAACAACCTCAAACGTAACTATAAACAGATAAAAAGTATGATGTGCCATTGTGTAATAAATAAACAGTTGTAAGTGTTGGTAAATTGCTGTCATATATGAAGAATTAAACATTTCAGTATGTGCTGTTGTTGGAAAAACAATGTGGTAACAGTAACTTCATCACACCATCCTGCCATTGGTTATTTTTCTATAACAGCATGACTGTTGTGTTTTTTTTCTTTACATCTCAGACAAGCTACTGTTGCTCTTTACAACAACACCTAAATAGTTAATGAGACTGGTTTGCAGAGTCGTTTTTCTAGTAAATGGGTGATCATGAGTGATAAACATGCCGTCAATTTGCATGTATTCTATACACACACACACACACACACACACACACACTGGCAGCTGTTTTATCTGGAAGCTCATGGCTGCTGTTGTCTCTCACCAACTGTTGCCTGATAAAACATCTTGATAAAGCAGTTCTGATGAACTGCTTTATCAAGTCTTTCAACTGTAAGTAAAAATGATAATGCGCCCTGGTGACATAATTGACTTTGCACGGCTGCTTCAAAGTTCCGAAGAAGCATGTAAACCAAGGTTTGTTTGTTTTGGTTTTTTTCAGTGTATCACCATGCAAAATGTAAATGTGATGTGCCTGTGGGCTTACACATACTCCGAAGGAGCAAGAGATGTTTTGAAAGCTCGTTGCAAAACCCCGAGTGCAGAGCACATGCAAAAAAGCTGAAATTTATAGCCATTTAACAGCTCTTTCCTGTGAGGGCTGCTTCACAACTCCACTCTGAAGAAAAGGAAGAGGCCTTGTGCCTCCTTACTGCACATTTTCTCAAGAATGTAAGGCCACAAAGCAGACTACTGTACTGAGAGCAGCTGAAGACAGGGACAGATTTGTGTGTGTGTGTGTGTTTGTGTGTGTGTGTGTGTGTGTGTGTGTGTGTGTGTGTGTGTCGGGGGGGGGGGGGGGGGTGTAGTCTGTTTGGGTGCGGATGAGGAGAGGAAGCCGGTGCGGTTGCTCTTTAGTTAGAAGCTGCAGGCGGTAATGTTCCGAGGCAGTTGCTGCACGTGCACCCTGTGTGGTCATCAGACGTCGTCCTGATTGGACACTGGGTGGCCAATGGGAGAGCGCCTCTGCTGAGCCATTCATGAAAAACGGAGTGAGTGAGCAAACAGGATGTGCAGTGAATGTGAAGGCTATCGCTTCCCAGCACGCCTTCCTCCACAGGCATTTCATTCAGCTCCTCAAGGTTAGGCTTCCTAGTGTCCACTGCATCACTTCTACTTGTTTCATCTCAG
Source organism: Ictalurus punctatus (assembly GCF_001660625.3). NCBI lineage: Eukaryota > Metazoa > Chordata > Actinopteri > Siluriformes > Ictaluridae > Ictalurus > Ictalurus punctatus. The sequence goes on from NC_030425.2 coordinate 24,719,603, forward strand.
AAGCCTCTCTCTCTCTCTCTCTCTCTCTCTCTCTCTCTCTCTCTCTCTCTCTCTCTCTCTGCTAAGACATTTTTGACACAGATGACACAATCAAATTTGCAAATTAAAGCAGTTTGGAACTAATGGAATGGTTCCCGTCCTCTATTTTTTCCTCTCAGTGTGTCTGTCTCTCTACTTCCTGACACAGATGAACATAATTTAATCCTTTTTTTGGGTCACATTTCCTTTTTGCTAGGCTGAATGCAGGCATTTGTTTGCCTCTGAAAACATGGACTGGGGGAAAGCGAGTCGAGCATCTGGCTCACATCTTGTAAAATTGGTCGGTGCAGTGCAGTGAGGTTTTAATAACGACCAGCATAAGGTGCTTAAAGGAAACGCATTAAAAGTGAATGCGTGTTGTGCCTGAATGCATTTGCGTTTGCCTCTTGGGGTTTGTGGCTTTTTTTTCTCATGTGTTTAAGACAGACACCACCCACACAGAAGTAAGGAATGTCGGCTTTCTAGTCAATCTTTTTCTCCAGACTGTGTGGGATTCTTTACAGAAAAGTGTTTTATTATATTACAGAATATTATTCTGCTCTGACGTCATGAAATCTTTACAGTATTGTATCTTTTTAAGTCTGTCGCTTACTGAGATGAAAATTAGGATGTCCTTTTTTGTATATGCCAGTCTCAAGCATTATTTGTATGTCATTTCTGCCATGTTTAATCACAACTTGAAGGTGTTGATTCAGTCATGTGAAAAAACAGGTACACCCTATGGAAACTGCTGTTTGTTTGTTTTTCCGTTAGTTTTTTTGCTTAGTTTTTTTTTTTTTTTTTTTTTTACATATTTGGACAAGCAAACATTTGATCCACTTTGAAACTGTTTTTATTAATAAAGTTGATACACTCTATCAAATGACGTGTAAAATTATCATTTTGTAGTAGTTTTCACAATTTAAATGAACAAAAAACATCTCAGTCACATTGGAAAAGTAAGTACACCCCTACATGTATCACGCTTTTAAGTCCATAGAATTAGAATTAGGTGTCCAAGATTGGGTGTTATTGATTAGGACCTGTTAGACAGACTAATCAACGATAGAGTTGTTTGGCTAGAGTAACAGCAGACATGTTTGGTGCAGACCAAAGACAGCTTTTCAGGAGAAACACCTTATACCAACTGTGAAGCACGGTAGTGGAAATGTTGTGGTTTGGGGTTGCTTCACTGCCTCAGGGACTGGACATCTTGCATTCATTGATTCAACTATGTATTCTGCATCATATCAAAGAGTGCTTGAAGATAATATGAGGCCATCTGTCCGAAAGTTGAAGTTGAAATGAAAGTGGACCTTTCAACAGGATAATGATCCTAAACACACTAGCAAATCCACCAAGGAACGGCTCAAAAAGAAGAAATGGAGGGTTATGGAATGGCCTAGTCAAAGCCTGGATTTGAATCCCATTGAAATTTGGGAGGGGGGAGGGGGGGATTTGAAACTGGCAGTACATGCAAGAAAACCCTCAAACAATTTGCAACTAAAAGAATATTACATGGAAGTGTGGTCAAAATTCCAGCAAGCCCGCTGGACAATTATGCAAAACGCCCACAATTTATTTCTGCAAAAGGGGGCAATACTAGCTTCTGAGGCCAAGGGTGTACTTACTTTTTCCAGAGAAGAATATCACATCTATTGATATTTCTGTTGAATAAATGATTGAAAAATCTCATTTTCTTTGTGTCTTTGTCCAAGTATATCAACTTTATTAATAGGCACTGTTTCAAAGAAAGACAGAAATTTACTCTTTTTTGTTTGTTTGGACATTTTGCAAAGCTTTGAGTTGTTTTGAAGTACAATGTATTCAAATGCACATCAGTGCAAATATAACATTCTTATAGTACAGCACTGTTGAATGCTTGATTCTGATTGGTCAGAAGGTGTTGATTGTTTTTTTTTTAACATTAGCTGTATGGTTTATATTCATGCTCTCGTTCTCATAGTGTGCATTATCGTTTGTATACTGTATAGTAGCGACGGGGGCTTGTGTGTTTTTTTTTTTTAATATGGTAACGTGTGAGGAGACATTTATGGAGCATTTTTGGAAGGAGTCTCCAGTTTCAGTGCTTTGTAACAAGTCAGAGGTAAAGCTGTAACTTTATGTTTACCGACATTTGAAAGTCATATGTCTGCACAAGGATAGGAATATCTGACAATTTTGTTGTCGTGAGAACATGTGGCTTGTCCCCACCATAATTATTTTTTTTTATTTTCGAAAAGGTCACATGGTTGTTGTTTTTTTTTTTTGTTTTGTTTTTTTTTTGCTGAGGTTTAGCGTTAATGGCCTGCATTAATGATTATGTTAATGGAAGGTCCTCACTAGGATAATAAGACAAAGATGTGTGTGTGTGTGTGTGTGTGTGTGTGTGTGTGTGTGTGTGTGTGTGTGTGTGTGTGTGTGTGCGTGTGTGCGCATGCTTGTGTTTGTTTCTTTCTAACAAGCATCTAGTCTTTTGTAAGTCTGAGATGAATACTGTAATTGTCATGCTTACAAAAATAGATGCAGCACTTAGTATACAGTTTCCTGAAGATAAGATAAACAGCATGAAGGGAAACATATTCCTGTACAGCTACTGGAAAGTGATCTCTATGAAGGGTAAGGCATGATATGTATCTAAAAACATCTAAAATCTTGAACAGCAAATAAATAATTATGACATATCCACATGAATAGTTCAGTATACAGCTATGCACTTTGAAGCATATCATGTTAATTGTATGTTAATTGTAGCAACAACAACAAAAACCCGGTTTCATCTAGTACTGTAAAGTATTCTTTAGTTTGTGCCTTTGTGGATCTCTTAAAGCTTTTATCTAGGATCCTTATCCTTGTAGAAATACTTTTGCAGGATAGAACCATCAACCAACCATCGAGCAACCGTTTTTTTAGACGAGTGTAGCAACTTGTAATAATTCATCAAATACATAGGGGTTTTAGAGTTATGTAATGCTATAAAGCATGCTTAAACTGAAACTATTTCTCAGTGATGTATCATGTAAAATAATTGGTATTATGCAAATATCAAAAGAGATTGATAATAATGTGATCGTTAGCATAATATTAATAAGTTGTATTTTACGCCACAGTACCACGTTCATTCTGTACCCCACATCTTCAGCCATGGCATTCCTCAAAACATATTTATATCACAGTTATTACCACAATCACACATAACATTCATATCAGATCAGATCATTATTGCTGCACATCCTCATCGTTTTTTTTTTTTTGTTCTTTATTAAGTCCTTTTTTTTTTTGCAGAACATCCCCAGCATGAAAAAAGTTGCATGCTCCTTGCAGGCGTGTACTAGTTGTTCCTTTTAGCTTCTTAACGAAGTTAAGTGGGCAGAGCTTTATACGAGAAGATGCAGACAGATGAGCAAAAATGCATTGTTCTGAGAAGGCGAACCAGTGTCTCACGAGGGCCAATGTGACCTCATGCCCACCCCACACAACCCACCCTGAAGTGCTTGGACCCCTGCCTCTACAGCCCACGCTTCTGCCATCAGCAGACACAGTCTGACAGGTGGATGCTAACCGTTCCTCTATGGCCGTGTCAGTGTACAACACCACTAATGAGCACTGGAGCTGACAGGGCAAGGGCAACGCCTCTCTAAGACAACCAGCTGCTTGTTCTCAAAGATACAAGATGGGGGGTTTAGGGGTGCGGCGGTTTAGCAGAGGCGATTGTATGGGCTGCACCAATTAGTCCACTGTATCTATCACTTATCTGTAATGATTATCAGTAAAACAATCTATTATTCTGGTTGGAAGTAGGCATTGAGTAACCCTCCCCACATTTTAGACGTTGACAATGTGCTTCTCCAACCATGAATCGCCCGACCCCTGTCTATTATTCCCAAAATTGGTCAAGGAGGCTGTGCCATCAAAATATATTTGGTCAGCGGATTGATTAGAAAAAAGGAGGGGCGGTGGTATGGGAGAAAAAAGGCCATGCTTGATCACACTTTGGGAAGACTGGGCTGCCATAGTTAATCTGTACCATCTCTTCTCAACCCTGGGACATAATTAGTGGTGGTGGGCATATGGAGCTGATTATTATATAACTATAAGGAACCGCCTAGGAAACAATGCAGCAAAATGGGACTCATTGTATACTTGCTCTCAAATGAGAACTTGGGAAACAAACCTCATACAAGTTGCATATATTTTACATACATTTGTTTAGAAGGACATGAAAGAAAGACTCAGCAGGGAAGATGGTCTACTGAAATGTTTCAAAGGCCCGCGCTGTTGGCTTGTTCAGGTTTGGTGTTTACCCTGCGTGTTTTTGGGGTGTTTATGGGCTACTATATCTTATTACAGGAAGTAATATTGCCATTTTTGATGATTCTATATGAATGAGTCATGAGTCCTAATGGACCTGTGGGAGCTTGCCAAAACGTAGCATCTTCCTGCTGCGATAATTTATATACAGTATTTGGAAGAGAGGGATGAGTTGGAGCTGGGTAACCCTCCTAGCTGTATCCTTAGTCAGGGCTCAGCTTAGTAAGGGTTTAACGTGTCGAGTTTAACACGTTACTGTATTCTAATGACTTTTTCTGATAACGCATAATGTAATGCATTACATTTTAATTGTATGGAATTTGATTAGTTACTGATGTTGATAAAATTCTGTTACTTGCATTACAAATTTATTGTTAAGAAAATAATATTAAGTACAATGCATTTTTTAAATAAATCACATTTTGCCCCGAAGAGTCTTTCTTTATGCCCGAATAATTCTCCACTTGGAGAGGGTCGTCACTACGTAACTGAACGTCGGTAAAAGAAGACCGTCTGTAATATTATATCTTCAGTGACCGGAAGCGAGACCAATCAGACAGGGTTGACAGGAAAATACGTGGGAACACTCGTGTCTTATTGGCTGACAGTCTCTTAATTCTACCAAACGCTAGCTCATACAGTCATACAGTCCTACAGTGTGAGGAAAAATGTTTATATTATATATATATATATATATATATATATATATATATATATATATATATATATATATATATATATATATATATATATGCAGATTTTTTTTTTAACCCAGTAAAGGGGTTTAAACTGAAACAGTAACATCCTCTGATGCTGATCAGGAAAACAAGGTGTATAAATGTCTACAGTATATAAAGTATGTGTTCTTATATACACTATGCACCGATCATTTATGGCCTAATAACTCCTGATTACTTAACAGCTCCTGCATAAATCTTTGGAAGTTGATTGATAGATGTGTGATAATCAATACGTCGGGCATCTGTGGGTTTGCGGTTAAGACTTGATTGATCAATTTGGATTATACTTCATCTGGGTCACTACAGAGATATTTCTAAGTAAAAATATCAATGTTCCTCGAAGCCATAGGCGCTTTCGTGAGATGGTTAAATGTCTCCTGCTGAGGACATAATGCGATTTAATCAATTCCTGCCAATGTGATAATTAATTAAGCCTCGGGTCTGTGTCTGCAGTAGAATAATGTGGTCATGGCTCTGGTTCAATGAGCTCTGCTGCCTCATTATAGGCTCAATGTGCCAAATCTGTAACGGGTTTTATTCACCGTCTGTAATGCTGCGCTCTGCAAGATGACGCTTTGATGGCATGTACAAAAAGGTCATTTAACCTGCGAGCGTTGTGTTGTAGACTCGTGAAAATGTGTATGGCCTCACACATTGAGTGGAGGGCAAACAATGAGGTGATTCACAAACTATTTATAACTGCATATTTTTTATCATATTGTGTCATATTCAAAATATATTCTTTCTCTTGTGGCATCACATTTTTAATTTTGGCAGCATGATCATTGTTTTCTTTAAACAATTGTTTCCTGAGACTATTGTTGAGACCCTTAGAAATAAATTAGGATTTTACTGTGTGTGTGTGTGTGTGTGTGTGTGTGTGTGTGTGTGTGTGTATTGTCACGAGCAAAAAGTCCCGGCTATGTAAGTGCTTTTTATAAATGCTATGATTCTTTTTTTTTTTTTGCAAAACAAACAGAGCAAAATCATTCATTTGCGGTTAACAAGGTCAATATTAGGATCAGATTTAATAATAGGTGTTGGAAATTCTTATGACATATAGGCAGTTATGCACAAACAAACAATATATACATTTCATATGTTTATATCATAGCAAGACTGAATTCCTCATTCTGATTGTTCAGAAGGCAGCAGAATTTATTCAACTTTTTGGAATGAGTCTCCAGTATCAGTGTTTTTGGACATGGGAGTTTATGTTTTGCGGTTCCTCTGTAACGTGACAAGTTGCATTCTTTTGTCTTGTTAACTTCAAAAGAGCAAAAAAAGAGAGGCTGGTGGAGGAACGACTGCTTATAGTTGCTATAATGTAAGTGATAATAGGAACAAACCCGTTGCATGGACATTCCACAACATTCAATGTAACTATAAGTTGATAAAAACACAATCTATTGTTCAGTAGTTTTTTTTTTAAAAATTGTAAACATCAGCGAATTTGCTGTAATATACAGTAAGAGGAAGAAGATATATTGGGACATTTTGCTATTTTTAAATAATCAGAACTTTGGGGTTCTTTGCTTGCTCTGCTTCTTTTTAGGCTGCACCACACTACTCCAGTCACAGATTATTTTCCTATAACAGTACTCTCAATCATTTTATTTATTTATTTATTCCTTACAAACATAATCAGGTGGCTGTGGTTCAGTTGGTAGAGCGGGTTGTCCAATAATCGTAGGGTTGGCGGTTCGTTACCCGGCCCAAGTGACTCCACATGCTGAAGTGTCCTTGGGCAAGACACTGAACCCCAAGTTGCTCCCGATGGAAAGTTAGCGCCTTGTATGGCAGCTCTGCTACCATTGGTGTGTGAATGGGTGAATGAGAACCATTGGATAAAAGCGCTATATAAGTGCACCATTTGCCATTTACCAAATAAAAAGAACATGATGATGATGATAGCTAAGAGTGCACATTAATGCAACTTGTCAGCATTCTTAGTACCAGCTAATCAGGATGACTTCCTGATTCACAAAATAATACATCAACAAAACAATATGTGTAAAGCACAAATATCGTAAACTCTTAGGAGACATTTGGCTTCCACAAAAACTTTAGAAAAAATAGAAGGACTGAACAAAATGACAAGCAAAACCATTGCATGAAAATAAAAGCCAATGAGCTGAGATTATGCCAGTTCGAAATTGTACTAGTCTTTGAACACTAAAAGAGTGTTTGGATCTCATTTTTCTCCTCTGAACGTCCCACTAAAGTGAAACTTCTCTTCTGGACCACCTGCATAAACCATAAATTCTGAGAGGAAGCTGTGGGACCAGATCTTTCAACTTCCTTTGATTGTCATCTTCAGGTTCGTGCAATTAGATGACGTAAATAACACAAACTCATACAACAGGCTTATCTGGGGTTGCTGGACAGACGGTAGCCATGGACAAGAGCAGATTACACAATTTATGTAAGATTGTCACTACATCATCATCAAGAGATAAGATTTTGGAAGGTTTATGGAAGACTTCCTTTTCTCCTCATTGTTGCTAAACTAAACCTGCAAACATGATGTGTAGAGGATTAAAATAGTTGCTAGAAAATGGGAAGTTGCATCTTGGATCATGGTTCTTGTTTGTTTTTTCCCTGGCACAAACAAAACCCTCTGAGTACAGTTGATTGCGCAAGATTATGTTTTAGATTGAAGGATGCACCGCTTTATATTTCCGACTACTCTGGGTGATGAAGTAAGAAGTGTTTCCATGACAGTTGCACTACGCCTTGTATTGGCGTCATATCATTCTTGTTTGAGGCCTTACAACGTTCGAGACACATCTTTGACGGAATGTAAGCTAGGCCTGAATTCTTCCCTGCTGAGAACATGGTGCCATCATTAACGTGGACCACTCCATTGAAGATGCCGGTCAAGGAAGGGGGGAGAGAGAGTCTGTGAAAAGGGCAGGCATTGTTCGTCCTGGGTGGGGAGTGGGCAAGAGGAATGTGGGCCGAACGTGAGCCATGCGAGGCCTAAGAGAGAGACACCATTGTCCCCCACAGCTACCCCCTCAGCCAGATCAGGGTGAAGGAGGCATGGGGTCACAGCTCCTGCTGCTCTGCATGGAACCACAACACAGGCAGAGCTACACTGAGGCCTTCCAGCAGCTCACAACAAATACTACATGCTCACTCATCAAAACCTTTCTGCAGTGGAGATAGCCATTATCCCACTCAAGATAGCAAGCGCCAGATTTGAGCCGGGACTAAAGAGACACTATTATTGATGAGTCAGTTTACATTAAACCCTATTCTATAGTTTTAACTTAGACACACCTTTCTTGAGGTGCAAGGCTCCATGGCTCCATCCTTTTATTCTTATTCATGTACATTTGTAAGGGGAAAGAATTTCTTTTACTTTGTTGCATTCAGCTATAATTACCAACTATAATTACCTTTTATATTGGGCATACTGTATATTATAGTTCATCTTGGGTACACCCCATACTGTGAGTGTATGTAGAGAATAGGAAGCCATTAGGGATTTGGCATAAATGTCTGTTGGAGGGCTTGTATTGTATTGAAATGAGTTGAAGACTGTTTATTATTATGAGTAAATAAAATAAAACTAATCTGATATGTTAGCGGTGATACTAAAATTACTACAGGGTGTCCCAAAAATCTACATACATTGGGAAATTAACACTATATATACATGGGGAAATTAACAGTGTATATATATATATATATATATATATATATATATATATATATATATATATATATATATATATATATATATATATATATATATATATACATACAGTACTGTGCAATAGTCTTGCAATGAAATGCTGTACAGCAAAGGTGCCTTCAAACATAATGAAATTAAATGTTTCTACATTTTAAAAAAATACTATACAGATCATCAAGCAGAAATAAATTAAACAAAGTCGATATTTGGTTTGTCGACCATTTTCTTTAAAAGAAAATATATTCGTAGTCTCAGGTAGAATTTGTGCAGTTTTATACGGAAATGAGCTGTACGTTTTACTGAGCATCTTGCAGAACCAGCCACAATTTGCTTCTTACTTTTGCAGCAAAACCCAGCAGCCTTCATTGTGTTTTTTGTCTGAAAGGTGGTCTCTTACATAATGTGCTTTTTTTTCCTTCCAGAAAGCCTTTAAGAATGCCTTTGACAAAAGAACATATTGAAATCATTCTCATGGCTGGAACAGGAAGCTATCGCAAGGTTGTGAAGGAGTTTAACAGGAAACATAGTAAGAACATCACACACCATACTGTTGTCAAACTTATTCACAAACTCAAAAAGACTGGAAGTGTTGCAGAACAACTGAGAAGTGGATGTTCCTGAACATCCCCTGACGAAGGCACAACCGACGTGTGTTTGGTATACATAGTCCCCTACGTATGGAGAATTTTGGGACACCCTGTAGTTTCCTTTGTCCTTGAAAATGACACCTTCTATCAGAAATGCAATAAGAAAGCATAATGTAGCACCACTCTTGTTGTTATAGTTTAATATCATTATACTGAAATACATTTCAGTACTAAATCTTTTAAATAATTCAAAGTCGAATGTGACAGTTTGTGATAATGGTAACTAGTAACCTATTTAGAAATTTTGAAAATCATCCCAAAGTGTTGTATTCTTCCTATACCACAACTATTTGCACACTTTATCAATTATTAATTTATTTATTAATGAATGACACATCATGGTTTTTATCTGTATATATTTTAATGATTTTTTAAGCCCACAAAACAAGATACAAAAGAAACCACGAAGCACAAATTCCTTTGTCTTGAAGACTTTCCATGTAAGAAAACATTACCTCTGACTGTTACAAAGTGCTGACACTGGAGACTCCTTCCTACAAATGTTACAAAATTTTAAATACACTCCCCGTGCAGAAATCTTCACGTGGCATGTCCACCATACAAGTGTAAGATGTTACTATAGAAACGATAACGTATTAGAACGCACATATTAATGTGAACCTGTGATTTGCTTCCAGCCAGAACTATTGTCCTTATAGAAAGTTAGTCAAAATCAGTCATTCAGTAGTGATAATGCACCACACACACACACACACACACACACACACACACAAAGCTAATGAGATTTTTAATATATATATATATATATATATATATATATATATATATATATATATATATATATATATATATATATATATATATATATATATATATATAAGTGAATATATTCACTTTTACCTTAAAAATGCAATCAATCTTTAAAATGTCCCTGTTTGTTTAGGAATCGTGATTATTTACCAGGTTGTGAGATGAGACAATTGACCAGTGGTGTCTGAAGCTCATTTTTTCCCATCATAGCTGTTGGACGGGGGGATTGGGAACAATGACACTGTTGGGTGTTACTATACAGACCTTCAAGCATGTTACAGTGATAAAAAAGAATGTGTAGGCAGGCCAATGTTTGTTAAGAAAACATCCTCTTAGATAGCTCTGGAGGAAAGCTAGTCAAATACTCCGCTACAGATCTGACAGCAGCCCAAATATTTGCTCTCATAAATGTACAGCGTGTCTCATTTTAAAACCTAACATGACTTTCCATGCCATTGTTTCCTGATCAAATCTCCCAGCTAGAACAGGTCCTCTGTGTGTGTTTAACTTGTTCTCAGTATCATTTTCACGTGTTGCATGTCTGTGTGTGTGTGATTATAAAGTGTCTGCATGCCTTAGGATGTACGACTTGCAGAGATGTGGAAACCCCTGGAGGTGGGCTGGCTGGAAAGGTAGTGTGGGGGTGGGGGGAGACAAAGTAGTGCTTCCCTTCACTTTTATCATTCTCTAGTGGGAAAAAATGTGATAAAGAGCACTGCTGGTTCAGAGGCACCCGGCCTATAAACACAGCTCGCATGCACAGAGACGAGGTCAGGGGCCACATAGCACTTTGAAAGAAAAAGAAGGGGAAAAAAACACCCAAGGAACTCCCAACAATGGCCGCTGAAGACCGAAGAGCAGGCAGCACGGACCTGACAAGTGTTCACTTCACATTCTTCCCCTTTCCCAAGACACCCTTCTCCCCCCACAGCCTCTTCCTCACTTGCTCCCTTCACATCCAGAACATATGGCAGGACACTTATCAGACCACTATCAAATGTTTTTCATATGTAGAGCTGCTGATGCACATGAGGAGTGGTTGAACTACAAAAATGTTATGCATGCTCATGGCCATCATTATAATCAAGATCTAGGAAATAAAGCAAATGGAAATGGTTGTGCAACATTAATAAATGTTTGCAAGGCATGACTCATTCATTCATTCATTCATCAATTAGTAAGCATTTATCCTGGTCAGTGTCGGAGTGGATATGGAGCCTCTTCTGGGAAAACCGGGTGCAAAATGGGAATACACCCTTGGTGGGACATGAGTCCATTCAACTTACACACTCAGACAATCATTCACACCTAGGGACAATTTATTATAGCTAATCCAGGATGTTGTTGCGAGGTGGGAGAAAACTAGAGAACCTGGAGGAAGCCCATGTGGATACCACAGAAACTTTGCACAGACAGTAACCTGAACTCAAGCATGACTTTTCTAAATATTTCCTTCAGTGTAGTTTTGAAATGACTCATGTGACAAGGGTCAGTTTGCTGACGTACATGTTCCTTGCAGCCTACATGTTGAGGATTAGTTTGTTCCAATGTCCTCCAGGCTCCACAGATGGAGGGTGTGCTTCAGCCTGCCTGGGCTTTTCAGCAAGAGAGGGAGTTGAGGATAACTGGCTTAATCACCTGGAGGTTCCACCTCAAAATGCAAGACTGGGGGAACAATGGCAACTAAACTGCAGCTGATCAATTGGAGGGATTACACATTATCCGTCCTCTTACTCAATTCATCAGATGCAATTGCCCACAAAGACATATCTGGAACCCGACACTCTCCTCCTCCCTCACTAATCCCACTGGGGATGATTCAGACTCGTGTGTGAGGCAGATGGGTGAGGATGGCACACCCTGGGCATACGGTTAGTGATAAGCCTTAATAGCAGAACAGATTTCTGCAATTGATCACTGGTTATTCAGTTTATCCTATTAGTGCTTGGATATAAGTGGACATGACTCATCTGATCAAGGATGACATTTATCCACAACCTGGCACTGGACACATGCTCTTTAGCACTCGTCTCTCCAATCCAGTCCGTAACATGCACATTATATAAATTCCCCAGGATTGATTGGACCTGTTTGGGAAAGGGCGACATCATTACAGGTTCATTAGGCACTTTATCCTGATCAGAGTTGTAGCCTATCCTGAAAATACTGAGCATAAGGCAGGAATACACCCTGAAAGCCCTGCAGGGCATCACACAAATAAACACTCATTCATATCTGGTGGCAGTTTAGAGCAGCCAATCCAAATCCACACGTTTTTTGGAAGGTAGGAGAAACTGAGAAGGAACACTACCTGCTACACTACTGTACTGCCCCTCTCGCTAAAGCTTATTTAAGTGATGTTTATTTATGTATATATATATAATTTCTTCATTTTCAACTGCCGACCACAACATCCCTCTCTGCATTATTGTCTAACTTGAAATAGGAAGTAAATTTCCACCAATTATTAACATTTACTTGGTGAATGGCCCCCTGGAAGCTTTCACACATGGTGCCATCCATCCATACCTGAATTCACTTAAGGTGAACCATGGAGTGGAGTTTTCAGATAGACCAGAGACTTCCTGCAACCGCACCCTGGTTCGAAAACATCATATGGGTTCATTTTCTCATATGACTAAATGTACTGAACCCTCAGGGTAAATGGACTTTTGGGTCCAGGAACAAGGGCAAGTATGAACGTGCCCTTACAGAGTTTAGTTTTGGCTTTTTATTCTACCAGTCAAAATCATGGAACTGTTGTTACCAGCAAACCATACCTTTTTTTCATACAAACCATACCACAGTTGACAACTACTGTATGGTTTTTGGTATCTTCTCAAGCTGGTGGAAGCTAACATTTTTTATTAATGAAATTACAACATGTTAAATGTTTTATCCATTTATAGTAATTTAATGTTAATATAGATTGAACAAGTTGCATTGTTCAATCTTCAAGCCATTCTCTTACCATCCTCTTTTTATGCCTCTGCCATTAAGTCATGGAGGATTGTCCATCTGTCTGTCCATCTGTCTGTCTGTCCATTTGTCCATCCATCTGCCCCTATATCTCAAGAACATGTGGTCGAATATTTATAGGATTTATATAGAATTATCATTGTAACTAGCAGATACACTAAATTTAGTTTGGTTTTTATTCGAACAAGGTAAGTCAAGGCACATGTATGAAATAGATTCTATTCAACAACATCCTTCATGTTTGAAGTATTTTGTAAGGGTATTTCTGGCTCACAAATTAGTAACAGGAAAGACTAGACTTCTTGGTGATGGAGGCATCCCCCATTGATGCCATTGTTCTTTCTCTTGAAATTCATAAGACAATAAAGGCAAATTGTCATCGTACAGAGAAACGTAAAATGTCCTCTGTCCAGTTTTACCTCTGACTGTTACAAAGTGCTGACAGTGGAGACGTCCACAAACGCTAATGTTTCTCAGAGAAACTATTACTTTTTTTTTTTTTTATGTTTATATTGATCATCTGCCATAGAAATCCCTCTGTAATCATCACCTTCTGACTAATTTATCAACATCTTCTGACCAATCAGAGTATAGGATACAGCAGTGCTGTGTTATAAATGAAACTAACACATTCAAAGTGAAACAGTGATCTAGATATCACTTGGAAAGACACTGGTAATGAATTTTATTATTCCATTCAGTGATGCTCTCCAGAGAGGGAACACACTATCCCCTCAGGGCAAACTTGTGACCCTGACCACATAATTTGTTTCAAAAACAGGAAGCAGTATTCCCTCTTGACAGGAAGTTCCGCTGCTAAACATAATTCTGTTCATGAAACATGTTGTCAAGCAGCAGAGGTCATGCACAGACAAGTGCAAGAGATGTGGAAGCTGGGCGTTAACATTTTGTTTGTTTATGATATCATCGTGGTGGGATTGTTTAAAATTATATGCTGTTTTTTAAAAAAAAAAAAAAAACAGCACGGCTTTGCTGGAGTTTGGCATTTGGAAAAGGGGAGGGTTTAACAAGAGTCTAGAGGGAATAAGAACAGTGAACTGACTTTGCAGTCTCGTTTTTCACTGTATGTCTGCTTTTGTACCGAGTGTGTGTGTGTGCGTGTGTGTGTGTGTGTGTGTGTGTGTGTGATGTCACCAACCATGGCTGCCAAATGTTTGAGTGTGTGTTAGGAGAGCGTGGTGGCTGGCTGGCCCCCCAAGCAGGCCAGGCTGCTGGAAGCAGAATGCAAACCTCATTTCAAAAGTAGGGAAAAAAGCGAAAACACAAGCCCTTCTGATTAGGGCATGAGCCCAGATGAAAGGCGGCAGGACCAATCAGCAATGAGTTAGGGGCACCCAGGGAGGAAGTGGGCCCGCCACAGGCATTCTGGTTTGTCTAGTTGTTACTATTGAAACGGCTACCAGAAACAGAAACAAATCTTTTTAAAAAAAAAAAATGGAGGTGGGGGCAGAGGAGGAGGAGAAGTACATTGTGGAAAATGTTATGATAATCAACTCGACTTTTTGAGACTGTAGAAAGATTTAGGGGGAAAAGTTTTGAAAAAAACCCTAAAAGGTGTTTTTATAATATCAAGCTTTTTACAGGCTTTTTTGGGCTTCGTATCATCATTCATTCACTCATTCATTCATTTATTTCATCTTCAGTACCCATTTTTGGACTGAGGTGGATCCAGAGCCTATGATCCCTCATGGGAATACAACTTGATGACAGTCCCACACACACACACACACACACACACACACACACACACACACACACACACACACACACACATTCACACCTGATGCAATTTAGCTAAGTCTCATTTACTAAAAACCTACCAGCATGTTTTTAGGATGTAGGAGGAAACCCGAGAACCTGGGAGGAAACCCACAAGGATACAGGAAGAACATCCATCCATTCATTTTCTGCACCACTTATCCTACACAACCTGGACCCTATCCCAGGGCACTCAAGGCACAAGTTCCCTGGATGGGGTGCCAACCCATTGCAGGGTACAATCACAAACCCATTCACACACCCATTCACAAGCCCATTCTCTTGCCCATTCACACCCCATTCACATACTACAGATAATTAGGAAATGCCAATCAGCCTACAACGCATGTCTTTGGACTGTGGGAGGAAACCGGAGTACCCAGAGGAAGCCCCAAAGCACGAGGAGAACATGTGAACTCTGTACACACAGGTTGATGGTGGGAATCAAACCCCCGAACCTGGAGGTGTAACACATACCTCAAAAGGTTTAGAGTTTTCATCAGCCAGATATTTTGTAGGCGTGTTTGTCTTCGTCTTGATCGTCCTATCCACCCCATCCAATTCTTAATTCTAGTTAGTTACAGCTCTGACAGTATTTCTGCATGGTTTAATATTAATGCGTCCGTTCTAATATGTTTGTATAGTAAGAACTAACACAGGAAGTTGTATAGGAGATACTCCTATTAAAGCAGATTTTTAAAAAATGTGTCTGTTGATATGGAGGTTTTCAGTGAGGAGATATTTGCTTAACCTTTACGGAAGGAGTCTCCAGTATCAGCACTTGCAACAATCAGAGGTAAAGGTGTTTCTTTAGGTTTGCCACCATTCTTCAGGATAGAGGGCTTTGCACTTTACAGGACAAGCTGTGTTGTTATTAACAAATGTATATACCTGTATATAACATCCCACAACTGTAAATGGAAATATAAATAAATATCAATATGATGTCATTTTTTAATAAATGATAATAATTTTTAAAAAAACTATTAGTGTCGGTGGCAAATTGCTGTGCTATAAGAGGAATAAAGCACTTCAGGACGTGAGGATTTTGGAAATGTTTACCAACTTCGTTAATTATAGTAAATTATTTTCCTCTCAAATAATAGTCATAATTACTTACATAATAGATCGGTTGTGATTAATTAATGAATGTTCGTTGGAGAACTAAGCTGCCAGCTGTGCTAATAGACAACAGGTTTTGAAATTTTAATGAAAAAAAAAAATCATTAAAACAGGCTAACCTCTTTAGTGTTATGTAAAGAACATCATTGCATTAAACCCACCTAAAGTAGCAGACTGAACATCCAAGGAAAACAAGTGCTCTGTATTTTGCATTCGAGCACACGGGCTCCCCATGGCTCTAATTTAGGACCTCTTCAGTTTATCTGCAAAATCGAGAAGAGCTCAAAAATACAAGGGCCAAATTTACAACATATGCTTGTGCATTCTGCACTCCAACCTATATCTCCCATCTATGGTGTTCCTGTCTATCATTCATTTGTGTTCTTTGGTTTCACTTGGCATTAAGATATCTGCAAGGATGGCCTGGCGGTGTTTAAATACAATCATAGCGCTTCCAGCTTGCTTGATGTGGTGAGTATAGTGCAGAGGGCGTCGTGGTCACCCACTCTTCCCAACCTACTACGAGGAAAACGAGGCGAGGGAGACGCTTTGAGCGCATGCCAGAAAATAGTTGTGGACGAAGCTGCGGCTGCACTTTTGGACGGAGATGACAAGGTT
Organism: Ictalurus punctatus; assembly: GCF_001660625.3. NCBI lineage: Eukaryota > Metazoa > Chordata > Actinopteri > Siluriformes > Ictaluridae > Ictalurus > Ictalurus punctatus. The sequence goes on from NC_030425.2 coordinate 24,736,291, forward strand.
TACGTTTTCCACTCATGGCTTGCAGCACATTTTCCCAGAACCCTTCTCCACATGGTTAGCCAGGACGCTCGTGTTGTCTGCTTTACATTCTGCCACACTTTAAAAGGAGGCTCTTAAACATCTCTTACAGACTCATGGTATAGTAGAGCTTGAGAGGTGAACATGATGGATTAGGTAAGGAGATAAATGTGTGAATAAAACAGGTGTGCTGTTAAAGAAAAATAATCAAACAGATAGTAGTATGATGCCTCAATGTTGATTCTTTGTTTTAATGGCACATCCTACAGTGTTTTATTACCCCTAAACCACATCAATTTGACAATGATTACAACTTTTGGTTAATTATTGAACAATGCATAATACCTTTTATCTGTTTATAGTTATGCTTAATGTTGTGGAACATTACCAAAAACAATTTAGTTCCTGTTTTCACTTATGTTATAGCGCTATAAACACTGCAGCTTGTCACGATACTGATAAACAGTCCCTCCAGGTTTTTTGATTGCAAAAATTAAGTTGCAAATTCAACCAAATGCTGCAATATTCAAAGGAGCTTGCGATTTTTACCACAGAATTATCGAAGATCTGGGCCAAGACGCGTCATGTGACATCATCACAATGGGCATTCAGCCAAAGCCCTCTTTGATTCATGTGCATCAAACATGAGTACAGCTAAAAAAAAAAAACTCTGCTAGTTTCATCGGAAATTTTGGGGAAAAAAACCGCATCAAAAGTCAAGCATTTTTGGCCGCAACAATCACAAAAAAAAACTCACTGAAATCCTGTACATGCTGATAATCTACTAAGCCCTCTGTACTGAAAAGTTTCACATGACGGAAACGTTACTGTTTCAAAGCATTGACGCTGGAGCCTGCTTCCAAAATTGCTAAATAAACATCTCACAGAAAACTTCACCATGTCAATTACATGCATTTCTTGTTTATCTGAAGGGTCCACTATACAACTCCTTGTCTAAGTAGTTACCATAGAAACGATAACATATTAGAATGAATATAAATACTCTCAGAGTTCATGTTATAGAAAATGAATCAACACATTCTGACCAATCAGATTCAAGCATTCAACAGTGCTATTGAGTACTTTTACACCTCAGAGCCATTTCTTTTTTCATTTCCACCATTCATGGTTATGTTGGATCCACAGCCACCATACAATCCACTCGTTGCTTGATTAGATTGCCAGAGATTAGGTTAGTGTTTACTGCTCCTTTGAGAGGTGGTAGGAACAGCAGACTAATGATAAGAGACATCTTGAAATGTTGTTTGGAGCAAATCAGATCTGTATCTTAAGTATTGGATTTCAGTTTACATCTGAAGTTTTTGTCATTGGCAGCGCATGGACGAGTATACATGAATCAGAGTTATTTGGAACTATATAGACACAACAAGCAGGCACGGAATTTAGTTAGCCTTTCTTGATCAAAGTCCAAACCCGCCAATGTTTTTTTCTGAGATCTTATAAGCAATAAAGTAATCAATGGGCGTCAGATGGCCTGGATAAAATCTGATCCCTAACAGACAAATCAGTCAAAATGATCAATAAATATCGAACACACTGATTATGCACTTTATGGTTGTACACACACTAGACAAACATGAGCAGATTTTCCTAATCATCTCTGATTCACAATTTCAGGGCAGCATGTGTTTTAGATTAATAAGGAGTGTTGCAAATATTCTAAAGGACTTAAAGTTTTCATTGATTTTTTGTTGTTGTTGTTGTTACAATCAATTAGATGTCTGCCAAAGAATGGTTAAAGAAGAATTTAAAAAATGTTTTGGAATGGCCAAGTCAATGTCCTGACCTTAATCTAATAGAAATGTTGTGGAAGGACCTGAAGCAAGCAGTTTGTGTGAGGAAACCCACCAACATCCCAGAGTTGAAGCTGTTCTATACTGAGGGACGGGCTAAAATTCCTCCAAGCCGATATGCGGGACTGATCAACAGTTACTGGAAACGTTTAATTACAGTTATTGCTGCACAATAGTCCACAATAATGCACCAGATACTGAAACATACTTTTGCCAGTCACAGATATGTAATATGGAATCATTTTCCTCAATAAATAAATGACGGAGTATAATATTGTTGTCTAATTTGCTTAAATTGGTTCTCTTTATTTACTTTTAGGACTGATGATCAAGCACCACTGTATATGCACTAATAATTAGCACATCAGGAAATAATGGAGTGCATACATTAACCATTCATTGCCAGTGATAATGCTAATAATTAAGTATTAGCATCTTGTTAACTTGTTCTGTTAATTAATATGGTGACTTTCACTAATAATAATAATGTACATTATACCACACAGTCCTATATATTCTAAACACTGTTTAGGATTTCAGCTTTTATTTCCTGGTATTTATATCTAGACGTGTTAAACACCATAAAATATACACCCTTTTGTATCAGACTACCCAGTTTTTAGATGAGCAAAATTATAGGAACAAATAATATTGAAGTAAATTAAAGTCAATAACACTAAATAATTGCTGCATATTCCTCGCTTGCAATAACTGCATCAAGCCTGTTATTCACTGACATCACCAAATTGTTGGTTTCTTCTTTTGTGATGTTTTTGCAGGCTTTTAACTGCTCTTTTGGTTGTTTGTTTCAGGGGTTTCTCCCTTCAGTCTCCTCGTCAGGAGGTGAAATGCTGCTCAATTGGGTTTAGGTCTGGTGATTGACATGGCCAGGGTAAAACCTTTAAATGGGTTTAAAAAGAAATACACTGTGGCAACAGATAAGAGTTGTTTTTGGAAAACATCAACTTTGGCATGTAACCACCCCATCACTGCTTATTTTCCTACAACAGCATGCCTCATGTTTTATTCATTACCTATTAAAGTGCATAATGTACGTTAACCCAAACATATTTAATTAACTTTTGCAATTCTTAGCCAGCACTACTAACATGAGACGACATGATCAAAATCAACACGCTTTATCGGCACCATGTTATAAAATTGGATGCTTTGACAATTTCACAGCAAACCAGTCCATTCTAGGGCACAGAAAGAACGACAGATTATGCTAATAGGTGAGCAAAAGTCTTAGAACAGATAATCATACAGTAAAAATCAGTTAATATAACACTTTTTGTGAATGTGTGCCCGGCGATGGATTGGCATCCAGTCCAGGGTTTCCACCTCCCTGTGACCCATGCCCCCTGGGATAGGCTCCAGGTTCCCCACGAACCAGTAAGGATAAGCGGCATAGAAAATGGATGAATGGATTATTAATGGCATTTCATATATGAATCAGAGGCTGTTTATGTATATGCTTCATTATTTCCTGATATGCTAATGATTAGTGGCTGTGTTAATTCATCATTATGAAAGCATTAGTTAATAGGGTTGTCACAATACCATAAACATATCTTACGATACTATACCAGCTGAAGTATCACAGTACACCATGAAATATTGTGTTAATTCATAATTTAAATTTACAAAATGAACCAAATTTACAGAAATACATAGATATAAATGATATAAATGAAACAGACAAACCGAGAATGAATAATTGGCCATTGTAAAAACAGAAGAACAATCATACAATTGGCAAGCAACCAATTCAATGTGCCACATATTTCATCTATTGTTCCCTAGAGCAGTGAAATCATGCCAATGGAAATTACCTACAGAGAACTAACAATGAACACAACATTTGCAATAAATAACTGAATTTTGAAACAAACTCCAACAAGCTAAAACCTTAAAATGTGGAATGTTAACTCACTTACTATCAAACATGGCTAATTTTAGTGTTTACACACAGCAGATAGCATAATGTTAGCTCAATTAGGCTAATTTTTATATTTACACACAGCGGTTAGCATAACGTTAACTTGCTTCAGCTACTTCTAGTGTTTAGACATAGTGGTTAGGGTAAACATTAGCTCGCTTTGGCTAATTTTAGTATACACACACAGCGGTTAGCGTAACGTTAGCTCGCTTACAAACAGGAAATATTTAAGGATTAAGGTAAAGAATTTAGGCTCAATGAAGTGTCAATATCCTTTGTGTATTCTGCAAAAGCAGTGAGATGTGTCGTTTTATCGAAAATAGTATTAACTGTCGCATATACAACATTACTTACGGTACTACCATATTGACAATAATACTGTTGAAAAAATATAGTGGCATCGGTGGTATTTTAAGGCTCAACCCTAACCCTAACCCTAACCCTACCATAGTACCGGTATGCCGTGCAACCCTATTAGTTAAGTTTTAATATATTAATGTAGTAAAGTGTTACCAAATCCCCTTAATAGTTCATTTCTGTCTGAGCTCACAGTACTATTCAGCAGAAGATGATGTCCTCCATTAGACCAGTTTACTCAAGCAACAAATTTGTCTGAAATCTGCATCAGATTTGATGATGTGAAAGATGAATGTGTAATGCACCTGGGGCTGAATTCGGCAGGTATAGTGTGCCTCAAGGCTGGCAGAGGAGATAGACATCAGTCTGGCTGGTATCCTGTGCTACAGAGAGGTAAGCTATCCTGCATCAGCAGCAGCCATTGGCCTTACACCTCAACTTCCTCTAGCTATTACCATTCTGAAGCAGCAGCAGCCATTGCCTTACACCTCAACTTCCTCTAGCTATTACCATAAGTCGAGTCGAGTCGAGCCTTACCGTGCAGTGGACAAGTGCCAATAGACAGTTCCTGAAAGTTCTTGACAGACCCTCTCTTAGGTCAAAAACCACAATTAATGTAACATGACTAAATCATTTCCCTCCAATGCAATGCACAAAGGATTTAAGCGAATATGAATAGATTTTTCAGATTGAACAAATAATGTGTTTTAAACGGACACAAATACAAGAGATACACTATTTAGTTTTTGTTTGTTTATACGTTTGGCTTACAAAGTCCATGTTGCGTGATGCATTTACATCAATTATTCATCCTTAGTAACTGCCTGGACAGGATCATTTTTATGTTTTGGGAAACAGAACCAGCTCAATTTGTAAGAAAATATTGCAGACAGGTGCAAATAAAAATAATAACTGCATTTATTATATAAAAAAGGATTTTCAAAAAAGACACAGTCTCAGGCACAGCTCTGATTGAAACCAACTACATCAAGTGATGTAGCTGACGTTGAAGAACTGAACATGCTGACATTTCTACCTCTGTTATTTTCTACTCCTACCTCAGGGTCATAAAAAAAAGAAATTACAGATATTTGGAGCACTACGCAGATTCACAAATTTACTAATTGATTCAGACTTTTAAAACATGAAACTTAAATTGTGTAACTGTGATGCTGCAGGCTAGAGGAAGTGATGTCCTTTTGTATTAGTTCCACAAAGGTTCATTTCAATGGCCTACAGCACAGATGAATGTCCAAATGTTTCTTTTGATTTATCTATAAAAGGTTGCTTTGTGCACATTAGCCTCAAAACTTGCATGCATGCGCACATGTATCTCTGTCCTGGCTTGCAAAAAGGCATCTTCTTTCTAGTGAAATGCAAATATGACAGGATTTAATAATACATGCAAAACCTGCATTTCAGGTAGTGCTTCCAAACTTCCAACATACACTAAATCTGGCGAGGCTTGGAGGGTGGGGGGGGGGGGGGTGGGGGGGCTGTTGCAGGAGGTTTGGGGGAGTAGCTTTTCAGTCTGCATGCACAAGCATTCGCAGTGTAAACTAGACTTCTCTCCTTCATCATGGCAAACCTGATTAAGATTGTGCCCCAGACAGGACTCAGAATCTGAAACCACTTAGAGAGGGAGAAAGAGAGAGAGAGAGAGAGAGAGACAGAGAGTGGGGGGGAGAGAGAGAGAGAGAGAGAGAGAGAGAGAGAGAGAGAGAGAGAGAGAGAGAGAAACTTACTTGAGAAGAATGAAAAGCTCAGTGTTGCTATTAGAAAGCCATCAGACTTGGCAGGAGTGGTAAGCTCGTTGGGGGGGGCTGGCCGTGTCTCATTATATCGGCCCCCCATTTCAAAGTCTACCAGGATATTGTAAGATTGATCGCAGCAGCCAAAAATAACAACATTCAAGTTTCTATAAGGGGACGGACCCGCACAGGCTCGCTTTTGGAGAATTACTCACATTGATGGCGCTGATCTCATTTTAAACAAAACTAACAGGCAAGTGAGTGGGTTTTATAATTCAGGCATTAACACTTAGGGACTGGTGTGCGATTATTATGTCTACGTGAAGCAGTGAAGCGTGTATTTATGTACGTCTATGAACAGAAAGTGTAAAGTCTAATATAAATAGATGTTCCTCATGGTTGTTTGGAGTAAGGGTGGCCAAGTCTGGCTATACTTAGTGGGCTATAGTTCACAGTAGCATAGCACTGAGGTCCCTCGGGGCCCGACTGTAATCAGAGCAGAGGCCCCTCTAAACTGCGAGTGCTCGCCCTCCCCCAGCTATGGCTCAGCTCACGCCCGGGTGGCATCCGGAGGTCATCTGTCCAAACTCAGATGTTTTGAGGCAATACCTCTCAATCTTGAGGGCCCCTATTTTGGGGACCGTTTAGAAGTGAAAATGTAACCTGCTGTTTAACAGACGCCAGTTTTATGGAGAATTGGGAGTGGAAGAGTGAACTGTTGTGGCAATTACGTTAGAACCTTGACCAGTCATTGCAATCCTTTAGTGATGAGCACAGAACATTTGTGTAACACTCTTCCTTAACAGACTTTGTGTGAATTCTGCAGTATGTCAGTTGTGTGTTCATAACATTATAATTATATTCATCATTATATTCATACTTGCAGGTGTGCTTTACTGGAAATCTGGAAACACAACAACAAATCAAACACTGCGATTCATCTAAAGCGCCACAGCAAAACCAAGAACACATCAGCAAAAGTAATAACAGAAAATCAAAAGCCAGCAAATCAGATAACACAGCAGCAAGTAAGACAAAACAACAGCAAATCAAAATCGCAGAAAAACAAAGAAACAGGTAATGTTTGCAGTTTTTCAGAACTTCAGAATTCTGTTAATGTGGATTCATGTCTGTGTATTTAAAGGTTGGATGGAGTATTACACTTACAGCTTTGTTCACCAGGGAGGACTCCCAATCCTACACTCAGATAACACCTTCTCACACCCTTATGTGGTCACAACCCACACTGTATTATCAGCAGACGCCATATAGTTCAAGATGTTCACACTGATAAGTACAGTATGTCAGAGACAGCATAACGACCATCTCTGGCTTTTTTACAACAACAAAATACACAATTTTACCATAATAGTTTGGTCAGTCTTGTGGTTACAATCAATAATTATTGAGTTCTGTGAAACTTTTTAACAAAGCCTAGGGTCCATGTGTTCAAAATATGATGTTGAGAGGTAATTTTATGTCCAAGCAGTTTGGTTGGATGTAAATTGCTTATGTAGAACCATAGTAGTATGGATTTTTAGACTAATGAATTTCTCATGTGTTGAATTATTATTTAAAATCCAAGTTTGTTCTTGCTTCTCCAGCATTTAGAGAATTTGATTGAGAAGTGATTGTGCAGTGCTAGTAAAGAAAAGTATTTTTAACCAATCTGCACTGCGAATCACACGAGTGAGCTGAACTTCCTAGTTATTTAAGAGATTTGAAAACCATTGGTTTATTCTACAAAAAAAACATATATAATAAAAATGCTGGAAAATTAGAAGTGACAATATGATATTTAGTTATATAGCATGTTTATAATGCTCAAATAAATTGGGTCTTTACCGTGGTGTGTGATGTGATTTTAGTGTGCTTAGTATATTTTTTTTCCTATTTGTTCTTTTTTTAAATGAAACATCAATCTATCAAGGTACAGCAGATGTTGATAATACAGATATCACTAATACAGATGTTGATTAATGTGTATTGTTCCTAAAGGAAGAAAGAAAACTGCTGTTTCTGCACCATAGCTAATAGTTATGATGGATTTCATTGGAATACTTTACCTCTGTCCTATGTGTTATTTAATTATTCATCTTTTATAAGCGATTAGGAGAGGCTGCTACCACATCTGGCAGCTCTGCCAGGTGCTCGTGCCCACACGACGCTCTGGAATGGAGGAAACCTTGCCCAGCCTGCCAGCTCCACCTGAAGCTTTGGACCTTGTTCAGCACAGAGCCCCAGCCATAAACAAACTCTCATTTACCACTTTAATCGCCAGACCTGGTGTTTTGAGTTTTACATAATGGGTTTAAGTAATGCTTCTTGTTTTCTGCACCATTTAAGTGAAAGCCAAGCAGCGCTCCCAGAGAATGGCAGCAGGCTTAGGCATGAATGGATGTTCTCCACATTCCTGCCATTATGACGATGCTGCATTTTGGATGGTGACGAGCGTGAATCTTAAAGGCTGTGGTAGACCAGAAGGAAGGAGGAGGGAACGGGAAAGATGAATGGCCAGTGCAGCTAAAAGGCATTTGCTTTTTCTCTGGCCTTCTTTCTCCCAGCTGTTTTTCATTGCTCCTGTCAGAGATGTCGTTTGTGTTTGAGGTTGAAGGCTGTGGGGGGGACGGCAGTCTCGCCTCAGCCCTGATGGCTTTAGCTGCTGCTCCACTAGCTCTCTAGGCATTGTAAATGTCCATCAGGATAGGCTATTAAAAGCTGTACAAGTCACTGTTCTTTGTGTTTCGACCACTTGACACAACTCGATGCAAAGAACGTCAAGCGGAGCCACATGCTTACGGCTTCTCTGGACATTACAACTTACATCAAACAAGGTGAAAGTGGCAGATGGAAAAACAGGAGCCTAATAATGTACAGTAGCTAACCTGGCTTGTTATGATAGCTAATTAACTATATTAATTAACAACATTTGTAGTCATTACATACTTAATCCAATTATTTGGCACTGTTTGAAATCTGCACTTATGCAAAAAGATTTCTAGGGTCAACATTGAAATTATTTATTGCAATTCTTCAGGTAGCCTTTTCTTATTCACTCTAATCTTATATTTAAAATTATATTATAAATAAATGAAATTGATCAACAACCAGTTGGGTGAGATTTGATTATTTGGCAGAGTTGACTATTTTCCCCAAAAACAGCACATCCTGAAATGCTTTATGTCTCTTATACCATGGCAATCTGCCAAGTATTACAATTTTGAATTGAAAAAGAAATGACACAACGCACTTTTTATCCATTTATAGTTACATATGATGTTGTGGTACATTTGTAAAACAAGTTAGTTGCTCTTATCGCGTGTGCTATAGCAGTCATTCTTTCACCAGCTGCTGAAACAAGTTCAACAAGTTAATGAAACAAGAAAATGGAGCTTGATGACAAAAAATAGCACAAGGCCTTCTTTTCTGAAGACTTCCTGTGCCGTACCGTTTTAACGTGGACTGTTACAAAGTGCTGAAAAATGCTAAATAAATATCTCCTTATAGAAAACTTCACCTTGTAAACAATTACATGCTTATATATATATATATATATATATAAGCATATATATATATATATCTTCTGAACTAAATCAGAATAAAAAATTTAACAGCAGTATGGTATAATTACGGTTATTGTAGTTCTAGTTTACCCTAGTGTTGTGGAGTCTTAACATGTTTGGGAAGCGGAGTGTGTTAGTTGGACAGTTGAAACGTTTAAATGGGGGGCTCAGGATTTAACCGATACTGAAAACTAAGCACCGATACCTACAATCGATCAGAATTAATTTACTGAAGAAGCCGAATATCATGTTCCGGATTAAAATATAATTAATTCCACAGTTTTGCAGTGCACTGATGTAAAGTGGCTGGTGATTCATAACACATCCCAAGTTCCTTAATCTCTCTGACCTCTGTGTCTTAGTGAAACTATCGCCACATTATGCATGTGAATAATGTGGGAGGAATAAAGCGACATCCAGCAGTTATCACCGTGTCACCACCAATTGTATGATAATGTCAGATGTAAAGTGGCATGTAGCTCTACTGGTTTTAATGTTCTTGTCTGCAGCCTGTTCACAAACCGCTGGCTCACACAGGGTGACAATAGGCCCATTACAAAGGGAAAAATAAAGCAAACAAATAAGCTTTTCACATGCAAAGAGGCTCTGTAATGCTCTCTTAACTACTGACACTCTAACTCTGAATATCAATTGTCCAGCAACACCAAAAAATGGGTATGCATTGAAAATCAACAATACTGGTAAAAACTAGTTTTACAATTGTGTTATAACACAAACGTATATATATATATATATATATATATATATATATATATATATATATATATATATATATATATATATATATATATATATATATATATATATATATATATACATACATATGTGTGTGTGTGTGTGTGTATATATATACACGTACATACAGTTTTATATATATATATATATATATATAACTGTATGTACGTGTATATATATATACACACACACACACACACACACACTCATGTATATGTGTATATATATATATATATATATATATATATATATATATATATATATATATATATATATATATATATATATATATATATATATATATACATATACATATATTTGTGTGTGTGTGTGTGTGTGTGTGTGTGTGTGTATATACGTACATACAGTTATAGTTTAGCAGCAATGGCAAGAAATGTTTTCTTATGGAAAATGCGTAAAGAGAGTGAATGAGGGTCAAACCCTAAAATGTGTCTTAAGATCACTTTGAACTGGGGTGGGCTTGAAAGCGGCCACAAATAGGTTTGTGAGAGTCACAGCCAAAGGTCACATTCCCTTGGCTTTTGGCTGGCATAATTAATATTTATAAGGGTTTAATGCCAGATAGACATCCTCACCAGCACTCCCACACAAACACACACACTCACACTCTCACACATGCTGACTTCCTTTAGTCATAAATCTCTTCCATATAAAAGTAGCACGAATTACAAAGAAATCTGGTGAATACTTGCATGTTCCCTGGAAAATTTATTAGCTGTGCACTCTGAGACCTTTCCCTTCTTCCTATACAGAAATCACCTCAATACCCACTCCACTATAATCACCCAGTTTGTGTTGGGTCGGATTTACAGTGCACTGAAGTGGAAAGAACAAAAAACTGTCCGAATTATTAACATAATTGCAAGTGCTAGTGATGAGGTATTGGCCTCGTTTGTCAAGCCGTAAGAAAATAATTTATTTGTAAATCATTCTGAGGAGCACTGCCACAAGAAATGGGGATTTGGGGAAAATGTTTGATGCTACATTTCCAAAGTTTGTGTATAGTTACATATTAAGTTAAGAAGAGTCTCAGGTACGTATAAAAAGAATCAGGGGTGGAAAGCACGCGTACATTCTTATTTTACTGAAGTACAGTTTTGGAAGATTCATACTTCAATACTGAAGAGGAAAAAAATGTATACTTTACTCCTTAATTTTTCATTTTGACCTTCAAATTTCTTATGTACTTATATTACAAACCTCTGATGCCATAACATTTTTCGTGTTTTCTATTTTTTTTTCCTAGTATGATGTATCTCCCATGTAAAATTGAAATATCAGCCTTTAAAAGTTGCCATTGAATCCAAAGAAGTATGTTGAGTTAAGCCAGCCAGCTAGTTGAGTTTTGTAAATTAGCTTGTTTAATTAGCTAGCTAGTTTACTTTTGTAACTTGTCTTGTTAAATTAGCTAGTTTACTCTTAACTTAAACCAGCTTGCTGGTTAATTTTTGTAAATTAGCTTGCTCAATTATGTAACTGTTTTGGGTTTTGTAAATTAACTTGTTCTTAGCCGGTGTAAATTAGCTAGTAAAGTTTTGTTTTTGTTGCTAACCTACCAATATGTAGGCAAACACTCGCTAACCAACAAGCAAAATTCTAGGTTTGTCTGAGATAGTCCTTTTATCAGTTTAAAATATTTACTTGAGCATGTTTAAATGTAAAAGTACTTTTAACTTTTTCATCTCTCAAGTAGACTTTTGACTCCATGCTTCCACTTTAAATTAAGATTTTGACCTATACTCTTAGTAGTATACTTTCTTAGTACTTACTAGTCTTTCCCATGTCACTTATGTAAACCTCGACTGTTAGGCTAGAAATTGTATAAGATATAACAAATATTGTATTGTTATGAGCTACTTCAAATTTATATACGGTGAGGTTTGCATGCACAAATTGTGAATGTTTTGTTAAACTTGTTTCATGTTAATGAGTTGAAAGTAATATATATATATATATATATATATATATATATATATATATATATATATATATATATATATATATATATATATATATATATTAACCCCATAATTTAAGACAAATACGGCTATTCATTCAATTAGGACAAAAGTAATGGCGCCCTATACAAGCAGGAGGAGTTATTGTGTGTCAGCTTTCCTTTGAACATGCTTGGTAATTTATGGGTGATTGGTGTTTACCAAAATGCACATGTGAGTATAAAGAAAATTAGTGTTGAAACTTTATTGAATCTGATGGGGGAAAAAGTTTACTTTCAGTTCAAAAGTTTACTTTGGCCTTTGAAAACGTTTACGCACAACTTTACTAAAAGATTGATAAATGAGGCCCATTGTGAGCATGATTATGTTACATAAAGAGGGATGGGATTGTGGATGATGGAAACCCTGCTGAGCTTCCTCGCTCATCTGCCTCAGTCCCAGCATCCTGCGGTCCGCGCTGGCGTGAACATTGCTAACCTGATTAGCAGCACACATGGCTCTTTGGCTTTGTGTGTTTGCGCTGCGTTTTTGTCCCTGACCCAGGCGAGAGTTCAAATGGGATTACGTCCCCCGTGAACAGAGCGGTCCTCAATGGTCATGCAGCGATCGGGGCAGCAAAGGCGAGAATGTTAGAATTAAATGGAGAGAGAGATAGAGAAAGAGTGAGGGCAAGGAGTAGGAGGGAGACAGCGACGTGCACAAACGCACAAGTAGACAGGATAATGAGTCTGCCAATGCTTCAGATGTGCTGGATAAGACAACAGAGCAGAGAGAAAACTGATCTGTAGGAACAGAATGAAGGCCATGCTAAATTCACATCAGATTCAGTAGAGTCCCAAGTGAAGAAAGAGAGAGATCAAACCTTAATGGCTCGTTATGGCTAATAAAGAGCATGTCAAGTGAGTGCGTTATATTCTGAGATGGAGAGAAGATGAGGCCCATGAGGGAACATAAATATGCATATTCCCATGCCAAACAATGCCCACATCATCACCTCTAGCTGACAAGCTCTCGTCTTACTGCTGTCGGGCCAAACACACACTCTTCCCTGAAAATGCACTTCTGGCTTTTGTTTTGTTTTGTTTTGTTTTTGAATTGCGCACACATCCTCTTGAAATATGACACATTTAATGAACAAACTGAAAGAATGTATTAGTACAAGTTGTCCTCCTGTGTCAACATAAGAAACTTAACACTAACAGCAAATGTTCAGCCTCAGACATAGTTAGTAAAAATACCACCTTACTCCTCCTAAATAAATAGTCTGGTAAAAGTTCAAATACAGCTTCAAATTCTTCACACAAGATAAAGTAGAAAAGTTTAAACTCTTCTAGCTGACTGAGAAACTGCAAGAAAGTTGCACAATAAAAAAAAGAAATCTGCCTCAATTCAATTTCAGGTCACACACTGACTTTAGTTAATGATGGGGGTCTTTCAATAAGTAACTGAGGTACATTCGAAAAAATTTGCTATAAGGTTAACTAACAACAGATGTATTCCTAATCTCCTAGCTAGCATGATAATAACTAGGTGAATGGTAATTGCTAGAGATAACAAAACAAAGTGCCTTGATAAATACATACATTGAAAATCAAGATATTATGGTAACTTTTCTTTGTGAAGGCCACATTTATAATGACTGATGAATACATTCTTAATCTGTTATAATACTGCATCAGTTTATTAGTGCATTATGTTTAGTCGTAGACACATCAAGTTCTTAACTAGAAGTAATAAAGTTCATTGTATGATTCCCTGGTAAACTCAGTAGTATAATTAATTTATTCAAGAAATAAATCAACACCAATCTTATGATTTGTCAGGCAAAGCATGTTTTTTTTTACATATCAATAATATATCATGTTAATTTATAATGCATAATAAAGATAGCAATAAAGTGTAATTCATTTTCTTAATTAATGATTACAATGTGCCTATGAATGCATTATTATAGTCATAAAGATGACCTTCATAGAAAGTGTTGATATTTCTTTTGAAATGTAGGTAAAAGTCAAAATTATTAATTGAAAGAAAAAAGCTACAATAAAAAAAAAAAAAGAAAGAAAAAAAGAAAAAGTATTTGTACTTTGTTACTTTCCACATCTGGCATTGCAACCTATTCATTCATTAAATCCTAAACCTATGCACTACTATCTATCCATCTATTTTCTATACCGCTTATGCTACACGGTCCTGGGGAACCTGGAGCCTATCCCAGGGCGCATCGGGCACAAGGCAGGGTACACCCTGGACAGGGTGCCAATCCATCGCAGACTACAATAACACACTATGGACAATTTGGAAATGCCAATCAGCCTATCATGCATGTCTTTGGACTGGGGGAGGAAACCGGAATACCCAGAGGAAACCCCCGTAGCACAGGGAGAACATGCAAACTCCGCAGACACAGGGCAGAGATGCAAATCGAACCCCCAACCCTGGAGGTGTGAGGCGAACGTACTAACCACTAATCCACTGTGTGCTGTATTTTTTTATTATACAGTATTCTTTTTTAAATCAATAAAAAAGCAGGAAGATGACTCATAGTGTATATTAGATATACCTCTCCATTATCTGATGCACCTGTAGCTCTCATATGACTAATGTCAGTGTAAACAGAAAAGCAAACAAAACTGTTAACGTGTGCACAGCACTTAATTACTTAATATGTTATGTGGACTTTTTTTTTTTTTTTGGCTGGGCGGGGTTGCTGTGTGTATGTTTTTATTAACGTACTGCACCATCTCACGCACTTCACTGTTCTTAAAGACTACCCACTGCTCACCTCCTGTCACCCCTCTAATATCTTTCTCATTTCATTTACATATTATTCTAATTATACCCGCACTGCTTTATTTGCGTGACACCCTTCAAAATGTCATTAGCCTGCTATGACAAAAAGGTTTTCCACACCATCCATAAAAAAAAGAAAAGAAAAAAAGATTAACGTTCCAAAATTCTAATATTTATTATATATTTATGGGGCAACACTAACTGATCTTATCTGCAGGATCTTCTGCAGCAGGGACTTTTCCAGCATTTTCACATGGTTAATCATATATACACTTGTCATCTATCGAGGGAACAGGCTGCTGTCTTTTTAGGCTGCCAAGGCAAAACTCATGCAAAGTTATGCAAATGACGGGTGCGGAGCGTGCCACAAACACATCACCATTTTTATGAAGGGTCAAACAAAAGCCACACACTAAGCATATACACTCATCAGATCTCGTTGGGCCTCGGGCTGGATTGGATTTCCTGATGCACATGACACAAAAGCTCTCTTCCCGCTGAATATTAATGAAAGAGAATGAGAGTTTGGAGGACATTTAGGACAACCTCTGCCCAGCTGACAACTTTCCCTTGCTCCAGTAATGACGTGTAACTGGTTTCAATCAACTACTTAAAGCTCTTTCAACTAAATTGACTATTTAAGCTATTTAATAATACTAATAATAAGTAACAAATAAACCAGAGTTACTGTTACCGCTCTGAAGTTTATTCTTTTGCTATGAGAGCAAATCCTGTTATTTCTCATTTTAATTGATGAAAGATCCATATGTCATACTTTCTACCCATCTATCAGTAGTTTTAATGTTGTGCAACATCAGCGAAACAAGTTAGTTCCTGTTATCCCTTAGGTTGAAGCATGTATAAACATCCATGTCATTCCCTCACCTTCCTCTCTTTTGTCTTTCTCTTGAAGTTAACAAAACAAAAGAATAATCCAGCTTGTCGTGCTGCAGAGAACCCATAAAGTGCTAAGTCCTCTATACAGAAGACTATCCGGTGTCTATAAAAACTTTTCTTTTTTTTTTAAGTTACTCATTTAAAGATAAAGTATCAGTTTGGAGACACCTTCCAGCAATAATAAACATCTTCTCATATCATATTAACGATTTGACACGTTTTTAAATCTGTTTATGTGGAGCATCGTCGTACAAGTCTCTGTGAATGAGCTGTTAACTATTGAAACAATTATTAAGAGTGCATTAATATAATCCTGTGAAATGCCTTCTAACCAGTCAGAATCAATTCAACAATGCTGAGGTATAACTGTTAATTTTATAAAAATGTCCTAAATAAATTCCCACCCATAATGTTCTCCCATGTTAATTTATGGAAATGCCTTGTGTTATATCAACATGAGCAGTGTATGGGTTAGGGGTTTTTTTTTTATATACCTTGATTGTATTCCTTGAATCTGACAGCAAAATTATGTATGCAAATACAGTGTGGAGACTGAAAGGGACTCGAGATATATGAGAGGGGGGCAGGCAGAGAGAGTTGTAAAGACTTATCAGGTCACCTGGGGCCATGCTGACAGCCCTTTGAGCAGCACATACAAATAACTGTAGGGAAAAGGAGCAGGTGATAACAGTGCAACAGTCTCCAACCCCTCCTCCTCCTCCTCCCCACACCCATTCGCCAGCATGCTCATACAGTGAGAGAGAGTGTGTGTCAGAAAGTGAGGTCTCTTTGTAAGTGTGTACCTCCACATAGAGGAAAGGAGGGTTAGAAGGGCATTCAGAGGCAAATGAGCAGGGGACCGGCAGCTTGGAGATAGAAAGTCTGTGAGAAAAGGCCTCCGAGGGGTGCGAGACGCTACAGCCAGAGCAGAGGCAGCCAGAACGGTTGTAGGTCAACTGTGCCATCTGAGGAGATAAATATGTATAACGTGCTATTGTTCGCTGAGCTGTGCATCACGTATACCCCATCAGGCATGACGGATTTGACAGTTCGTTTAGGAGGCATCAGCAGAAAGAAGCCATCATTGCTTGGCTAGTGAAGAGACTCTTAATGACAGATGATGTATGGTACAAAATAAATCTGGAAAATTCATTCATAGAAAGAGAATCCAGGGGTTTCCAGCTTAATACTCTAGTGTTTTCCAGTGTGTTTTACTCAACATAGCCTTTAGACCATTAGGAAGTCATGTCTGTCGTTAATGTTAGATTCGATTTAAATGAACCATTTAAGCAATTTAATAACACATAAGGACTAAAACACAACAGGGCATGCTGTTTTAGGAAAATAATCAATGTCAGAAGCAGAATTACTGTTACAGCTGATTATCTTCCTTTCATGTTTTATTCCTCTTATGTCACAGCAGTAAACCAATGCAAACCATTTTTTTTATTTTTTATTGTACAACATCATGCTTTTTCTAGCCAAACTGAACCATGTGATTTAGGCCACATGACTTTTAAGCCTTTATTAAGACATGTCCGGTGTTAACTCTGGCGTGCCAATTACATATGCGATTACAAATTGTAATGGATTTAAAATGCCACATGCAAACGTGATTCCCATTTAAGACCACTATGGCATTGTAAGGGTGACTGGAAAACAAGATGGATGATGGCATTCCTCCATTCTAATTGGCTTTGAATGTTTTAATTCTCCATCTGCCCCTTTCTGTGTTGACAACGTAAACAACATTCCTGGAGGAACGTGAACGGTGCCAATGCTGGCTAAAAGAATGGGACTGCCTGATCAATCAGACAACACAGAGCGCCTTTAGCACATGTGTAAATATGGGCTGTGTGTGTGTGTGTGTGTGTGTGTGTATGTGTGTGTGTGAGAGAGAGAGAGAGAGAGAGAGAGGGGGAGAGAGAGAGAGAGAGAGAGAGAGAGAGAGAGAGAGAACTTAATACAGTGACTCGTATGATTTTTATCCATGTGAAATCAAGTAAAGTCATCTCCCACCATTATATACTCTTACAAAAACAAGATCAAACTCTATAAATTCCTGTCGGACGTAATGTTTTTTTTTCCCCCTACTCAGTTTGGCTCCCTTGTGGTTGGCCCTGAGCAAGCCAGAGTCTTGCTGCATTTAGGGCCCCTGGTGATCTGCTGTCTCTTTCATGGACCTTCATTGTCCCAGGGGTCTTTTCCTTTTCTCAATGCCCTTGGACCCTCTGCGCACCCCCCCACACACCCCATCCCACCCCCCGTTCCTTAAGCAGAGTGAGTGAAGGGCCAGCGCAGGCCACCCCTACACCGCAGAGGAACCCCAGCTCTCCCCGTTTGCGGATCACTAAACAGGACAATCACTCTATCCATCTTTTCATGGCCCATTGTGGTGCCCACCCTGGCTTGAGAAAAGGGACTCTTTCAGTGGGTGAACTTTCTCTCCTGCTCTCTCACTCGCTCTTTCCTCTCTTTTTTTTTAATACATTTTCTTGGGGGTGGGAGGGGGAGAATTTTGATGGCGTGAAAGGACACCCCCCTAAAATCTGTGTCCATTATTACAAGCCCCCTGCTCCCTTTTCTAGCACATATCAAGGATATGAAGAGGAGTCAGAACTTCAAAGCTGGAGATGGACTTAGTGGAAAGAATGGTTTCCCCGCCAAATAAGGCAAGAAGGTTAAATGGAGGAGGGGACGCCAAAAAAAAAAAAAATGATGGCACTGCAGTTAAGCAGTAACACAAATATATGGGTGGTCATTTCAGTGGACCCTCTTATATTATGATAACTATGTGACCTTAATTATAATGCATTCAAATGGAACTTGCGGGAAGGTGAACATACAATGCATTTCAAATTGGTAAAATTATGAAATCACTGTTGCTAGGCAACTGGGAAATATGTATTACCATAACTCTTACACTCCCAAAAGGGCCGAAAAAGATTAATCGGATTACTATTATTATTAATATTACGTTGCCTTTGGCAAGTACTATTTATTTTATTCAATAGTTAAATGGAAACTTCTTGTGTGGGAAGGTGAAAATGTGATTTCACACTCTCTATTATTTATTAAAAGCATGAAAGCACTCTTGCTAGGCAACTAGGAAATATGGATCCCAAGTACTAGCTATTTAGCTAGCTGACAAGTTTTTCATAACAATATTTCCCTTGAATGTGTTGGTAAAATTGCTAATAATACCATATGGATAAAAATTACACTGCCATTACATGTAGCATTGACCACTAACCAATTTTGAGAAATATCACCATTATGCCACAACACGATCAGAAATATTTGGATTTCCAAAGTAGTAATTATCACAAAGAATGGTTGTTCCAGGTGAAACCCAGGGTGAAAACACAGATGTAGTATTAGACCCATTGCATGTCATCAACATCACTTTAAACCTACAATCACAAATCATCTAAAATAGAACTATTTTCTCAAAATTATTGTTAATATTAAGTTGTCTTTGGCAAATACTGTTAATTTTATTTGTTACATATAAGACTTTTTTAAGCTACATTCAGACTGTAGGTAAACGTGGCCCAAATTAGATTTTTTTTTTTTTTTTTTTGCTCGTATTTGGCTCAGATCTGTTTTTCTCATGACAGTTTGAACAGCACAAAACCCATGGAATCTGATCTTTTAAATTCCGATTTGAGATCCTAAATCCGAAACAGGTTAGATGCTCTGCAATGCGACCTCAGTCTGAACAGTCAAATCAGAATTCATGCGACTTTTGCGTCACTCTAGATCGATATGCGTCATCATTCTGCACTGGCGGGAGTCACTCCAAAGATTTTAAATATTAGTAGAACTTTGGTCACTCTGTGAATATGGAAAACAGCTGTGAATGTAGTCAGAGGAGGGACAGTGAGGTGTTAGAGCTCTGACTCCACATCCACACACACACCTCTGTACTGAAGAAGCAGCCATTGTGCCAAAAAGCCATCATTTAAAAAAATGTTCACTTTCTTCTCATCCTCGTCCTCCTTATCACTTGCTCACAAATTCGCTGGTTTGTGCTACACATCACCTTATAAATGAACGCGTTAATGCAGACTTCACTGGCCTTCGTGTTTACTTCCGTTTGACAGCGTGCTGCGGAGACGTGTTTGCTATCGTTCTTTTGCACAGTTGGGTCAGTTCAAGACTGCGACCAGTTCACACTGAAATCTGATATTGAAATCTGTTATGTGAACAGCCAAACAAAAAAAAATCAGATCTGAGCAATAAGGAACTGAGCAATAAGGCTTGCAGTGTGAGCGTAAAAAAGTGAAGAGACTAATTAAAATGTTCTGTGACAATGTGCTCTCGGACAGAACTCAGACGTATTTACTTTTTTGAATACACATGTATTAGCATTCCCTAATGTAAAAGCTTGGGGGTAAATGGCCCAAAGCAAAAGGCTACTTTGGCAAAACAAAGATCCCTTTGAAGAGGCCTTTTAATCCTAATCTCATATCCAACCAAGCATTTAGACCAGGAGAAGCATTGTATATAATCGGGTCTTAAAGGAACGAGGATGCTGCTGTTGCAGGGCGGCTCGGAGCATGCATACCACAAACTATACACTCCAGTGACATAATTATGCATGCATACCAACACACATTCCTCAATATGTCAGAGGATATAATATGTCTAATATTGGGTATGTATGAACTTCATGAGTGCAATTTCTGGCCCTTGAACCACTGGATAGTTGCAGTGTCGAATAATGGCCATAGGATAATGCTGCCTCTATGTGTGCTAATTGATACAGCTCTGGAGAGACAGCGGGTAACCTTTTCTCTTCGCTCATATCATACAGTATGCCTTTGTTGAGAGACATAGATGTCCTAAGCACTGAATAGAGACTTCCTTGATGGCTCCTGTGACATCAAACTGCTTCCTCGTAACCATTCGCTATTTCCCCCTTGCCATACTATTTTTGAGCTGAAGATCTGGAGTCAGTTATGGATTATAAAATGTCAGCAAATGCCAGAGAAAGAGAGACAAAAGCACAATTCTAACACATGAAAGCAGAAGATGAGAACTTGAAAACTTCCTCATATCCATTTGTCTCTGTTGAGAGTGAGGTGGGGTCCATTTGCCTTCATTTGGCATCACATTTATCTTCATCGCCATTAGCGGAATAAAAGGTGACTATAGGGGAAGAATGATGGTCTTTGGAAAGGATTGATCTCCCCACAATGAAGCATTGGGGGCAAAGGGTCTCAAAGAGTCCACTATGGGTTCATCATAAAGGGATGTGAGATGAAAGCTCTCTTGCGTTTTTTATGTTCTATAAAAGGAGAGATTGAAAAAAGGTTTGAGAGTAACAATAACAGGTGGTAAATGAGATGACTAAAGTTGACGTATCTCTATGATTAATTAGTGAATGCACGATTCTGATTGGTCAAAAGGCGTCTATCAATTTTCTATAACAGCAGCTCTTACAATAGTGCCAGCTGCAGTTCAAATTGCAGATTGATATTAATGTGCTGTTTTAATATGTTGTCATTTCTTTAGTGACAGATCGTTCACAGAAAATATAATCCACTTCTGGTGATAACAGTGACTCTGGGTTCTGAATTGGAGTCAGGGTTGGAGAGGGTTTCTTCATTAATCAAGAAATTCTGCGAGAATCACTGCGCTCTTCATATTCATACAGGATCATGAATAAACAAAATGGGGTTGTAGGGATATGGGATGGCACCTACAACCCAAGTACATGCCTATGATCTTAGATTTAGATTCTGGTCTCTGTGCATGAGGAAATATCTTAAGGAATATATGCCAAGTTTTAGCTATATGTGAGGTCCCTGACTGCTACCCCAAGTGCCCAAAGTGTCCCAAAAGTGATTTATCATAGCTTTCAGGGGGGTTGGGGGGTCCATTTCCAATGCACAGGATTTATGATTTCTGAGACATCGCAGCTCAGATGTTATTCAATAGCGAGCACCGAGGTGCTGGAATCCCATTGCTTGCTCTATGCACTGGGAATCCTCTCTGATGGCCTTCCTTTGGTGGATTACCTGATGAATTATTTGACAACCTAATGACTATCACTGGACCACAGCTCAATGCAGACTCCACCTTACATGTTGGCTTCACATTCTATATTAAATTGAAATATTTATTATGTCACACCTTATACTCACATACCTGTATATGTGTATGTAGCACAGTCATATGAGACATCCTGTTTTACCTGTAGTAGGATATTATTAGGAATTGGCCTGGCTAATGCTTGTAAACCATGGAGATGGGCTTAGTGTGACCAGCAGGAGCTTAACGAGAAGCAATATAGAGGATGTAGATGGCAGTTGGGGTCAGAGAGGCTTGCAGGTACAACACCTGCTGGAGGGATTAGTCCACATGATTGACGAGTTCTAATGCTCTCATTAGGTTAGTCTTGCAGTCTGCGATGATGCATATATATATATTTTTAAATCCCTCATACTCTAAAGAAGCTATGTAAAAGAAACTATATACATGATTCTACCTGTGTTTTAGATTTAGAAGTTAGTTAAAAATGTTCCCACTGGCTGCTGAATTTCACACAAGAACATTAGATCATATCAGAAAATTTCAGATACTGCTTCGTCATCTAGAAATTTCTCGCCGTGTCTATAAGCTAAATCTACACTGACATGTCAGAATTTTGTCAAAGAGAAAGCACATTTCTTCTTTCTCATTCTTTCAAAATAAATGTTAAATATTGTGAAGGACTTTGGAAGAAGTAAAGACAAAGAAAGATAGTTCAGACTCACTTTGCATCACTGTGTGTACAGTAACCTGTGTGTTGTGTCCCTACGAGCAAATGATTTCATTTACATGGCGATTGCATGTGAACAATGGATCCGAATTGGGGCTGAAAGGTGTAAGGTGGGGCTGTGGGGTGGAGGAGAGGAGTGCTGAGCACTGAGCAGCAATTAGACCAGCACCCTGTTTGAAACCTTGAACAAGGACCATCTTTTGTCCTTTTGTTTCCTAATCTTCAGCTCTCACCAGGTCTGACGACTGCCGCTTGCCCTTAGGTATGCAGAGAGAGATATTTATTATGCCCTCATCTTCACATTTAAGTACAGCCATCCATGCCCTCTTTGAATGTGCTCCTAATGGAGAGTGTATTTGAACCTCTGCCTCAGGGTTACCTGCCGTTAATACTGGTCTCTTCGCACCTCACCCTTTTGTTATAGCCTTCAACCATTTTTATTGCTTTCCTGAAAAAAAGAGTCCCAATAAAAGTAATTCTTAAAAAAAAAAAAAAAAAAAAAAAGTCTACAAGTGGCAATACCTATCATGTAACCGATTACTGCAGATTTTCACCCACTTATTCACAGTTATTACAATTCACTTACAGTACCTCATTTTAGTACTTTATAATCACAGTGCATTAAGATTTTATAATACCGTGAAACAAATCTGTGATTAAAAAGAAGCTCGCCAACTAATGAATACACAACAGGCTGGCTCTTTTACCTGGATTAATATGATTAGTACTAATTATGGAATAAATAAATAAAATATGATGACACTGATCTTTCTGAAACTATCTAAATTCAAACAATTCTCACAACTTTTTCCCCCCAAAGAACAGCTGTCAGCTGTTAACTGTGCACACTTATTTTTATAAGCTGTATAAATAAAATTATAAATTATATTTAGCTATTTTTATTATTTAACCTCTTTCAATGTTGAAAAAACAATAAATTAGGACTCAGGGAGAGTTGTCTTTGATGAAAGGAGCATGTGCAAGGCCTTTAAACTTCCTATCCATTTTACCGTAATGGCCATAAGAGGTGTGAAAGCAAAATATCACATGGCCTTACACTCAACAAAGCCCTGAATGTTTCTGTGTTGTTGTAGTCACAGCTCTGAGCAAAACTTTTGCACTTTGAAAATATGGGTGCTGAATAAAAGAAAATGTTATTTAAAAAAAAAAATGAATATTTAGGTGCTATAGCCTGAGTAATGTTTTAAAGAATAACTTAAAATATGTTTTTAATTCATTATTTTGTCTGTCTGTCTGTCTATGAATATTTGTCTGTTTTTATTATTATTATTATTATTATTATTATTATTATTATTATTAATAATAATAATAATAATAATAATAATAATAATATCTGAGTATGCCTAATAGACAGAATTCTGTATTCAGAAAGCTAAATATATTGAATAAATTGTTCTCAAAGTTTACACAGGAAGCTCTGGATAACAAAAGAATAAATCATGATACCTTATAAGATTCAGAATAAGATACTACAATTCAATAGACCAGCAACAATGATAGAATAAGGTTAAAAAGCACCAGAATGAATTGGTGTCACTTTCTTATTGAAGCAAGAGTGTAGCGATTGTTACCCTTTGTTATACTGATAAAAAAATATTTATTAAATAACACATTTCCATCGATTATTTTATGTGCTGATGTTGGTATTATTTTATTATTTAAAAAAAAATAATTAGCTGTACTTTTGGTTAGTTCAGATGTCCTTAGTCAAGGTTTTGTTTATAATGACAAAGAGATGTCAATGTATAAAGCAACAGGTAACTTTTTGGGGGGGTGTTTCCTATATTAGGTGTTATACGGTACTTGAAAGTCTAGCGACAGGAATGTGAGGAATTTGAAAGACTCCGATTCATCCTGAAGCGACAGCAGTGAGGTCTTTAAAGTGAGAGCGCCCCTATTTGAGCAAAACTGTTAACACCAGACAAGTTTTAACTCGCTTCGTTTCTAAGCAGAATGTCATGCTAATAGTTTAAAAGAAGATTATTTAATAACGAACTTTTTGGGGGGGGAGTAGAAACTAAATGTAATCTGTTTGGAAACATATCAGGCTAGACTATAGGCCATCTGCTTTGCTGTGAGCTTTATGAGCTTTCATATCTGAGGTGGTTCTAACTGCAGAACTTTGTGCTAAATATTTGTTTTTCACATGATTAAATGATGTTTGGTGATAATGTGAGAAGTTTTTATTATTTTTTGTCATTGCTGTAGAGCAAACAGAGGCACAGTTCTGCCTGGCAACTGAACTTTCCCCTCATTGGTTTACGCTCATTTCTGTTTCCTCCTCTTTTCTTGGTGTGGGACAAAGGATTCCTGACTTTTAAAACTTTTTCTTTCTGTTGAGATGATGAACCAAAGTAGGTTTAGACATACTGTTTTGGATATGGTTGGAGTTTTTATTATTATTATTATTATTATTATTATTATTATTATTATTATTATAAAGGTTACTTTTGACAGAAAGCTCAAACCGTGGTTGAAACAATTGTGCAGAAAAAAACTTTTTCACAGGTGAAAGTAAATGAAACTTGGCTCACATGAGTTAGTGAGCAGTGTGTCGCTTAATGAGACAGGGGACGATTAGACCGATTTAGTCTGTTATACCGCCCCCTACCAGTTCTTTCACCAATGCACATGTTCACGCCACTAAACAAGCTTTTTACCCCTCATCATTTAAGAAAAAGTCCCCTCGCTCCTCCTCTGTTGCCTACCCCCGTTTTTCACCCCCATAGCCGTTCGCCACCCGGGGTAAAAGGACCTCCCATTTCCAGACTGGCAGCAATAGGAAGGGCCGCAAAAAAAAGTCATTTAAGAATTATCTTTTCTACGCTCAAGCAGACAGCCTCTCTCTCTCTCTCTCTCTCTCGCTCGCTCGCTCTCCCTCTCTCTCTCTCACACACACACACACACAGGCCGCTGCTGTCGCTTTGATCTTCCCTTAACAACAGTGCACGTCACTGGCTGCATCGCACAGAAAGGGAGTTTTGTCAGGCAGAACGCGGCGTGAGACTTGTTCAGTGGCTTGCAGGCAGCAGAGACGGCGAGAGCGGCATCAGCACAAACCTCCGTCCTTGCCGAAAAAGACGACTTTTTCCCCCCCTCTCCTCTTTACTCAACTTTTTCTTCCCCGTGCCAAAGTCAGCGCAGAAGCCATGGAGCACCAGCTGTTCTGCTGCGAGGTGGATACCATAAGAAGAGCTTACCACGACGCCAACTTGTTGAATGATCGAGTTTTACAGACAATGCTCAAAGCGGAGGAAAACTATCTCCCCTCGCCCAATTATTTCAAATGCGTGCAGAAAGAAATTGTACCCAAAATGAGGAAAATCGTCGCCACATGGATGCTAGAGGTTTGTATAAGCCGACATTTGTTAACATTACACAACTTTGTCTCAAGATGATTGTCCCTTATGCTCTTTGGACCCGATCTCCTACTACAGGCCTGTTAGTAACAGGGATATTTTCTTTATCTTTCTATCTCTAATCATCTTCCTTTTTGACTATTTAAACGCTGTAATCAGTGCTGAATGACATGTTTGCTTTTTATTATTATTTTTTTTAAATCTGCTTTACGAAAGTAATATTCCCCACACTTCAGGGGATTGATGTCGCTTCCTCTTAAACATCACCACTGGGTTGTGTAGAATTCTTTAAACTTTCTATGGTTCGTTTCGTTTTAAACCACAGTAAGGTGAAATGTATTTTATACGAATTTATTTCAATTTAATATCAATGTACACGTATGCAATCCCACTCGTGCCAGTAGCCTATTATGCGCCATCTTTGCTGTGGTGTGGAGAAGTTGTTTTAATATCTTAAAAATGCAGAAAACCCCTAAACATTGACATTTCTCACATATTG
Organism: Ictalurus punctatus; assembly: GCF_001660625.3. NCBI lineage: Eukaryota > Metazoa > Chordata > Actinopteri > Siluriformes > Ictaluridae > Ictalurus > Ictalurus punctatus. Next base: position 24,762,809 of record NC_030425.2, read on the forward strand.
TTGTTCAGTCTGAGACCTTTAAGCCATATGTATAAGTTAGTGTCGGTTCCTGGAAGTAGACTTTATATTTATACGTGAAAACTTTTGTTTCATTTCGCCATGCTTCATGCACAACGTACCTGAAGGTCGGGGTATAAATAAGATATTTACTTCGTTTCCGACGACAAAATCGTGATATAAATATTCGGATTATGATCCTCATCTCTTAACGTGGATTTACATGTGCTTTATGTGCGATTTTGTCCACTAGAATAATTTATATTAATTTTTGAAATGTGTGCGGAGTGTAAATGCGGCATGCTCCGCATCATCGCGACACCCTGCGAAATTAAATTAATTTCACTTGCTTTTCGTTATCAAATTCAACATATTTCAGTTGTGACCGATAGAATATACGTGGCGGAACATTTTCGTGCAACTTAGAAGCGTCGAAACAATTTTATTATATTTTTAAATATTTTTTGAAAAGATGACGAACTAGAAATTGCTTTCGGGAGCCTGGCGCCGGACGCCACCTTTGTGTATTAAGAAGCAACGACCACTAGCATCTACTGCTAACTTCAACTTGTATCCTATCAGCGTAAAGCCTTATGAACAGATCAATCGATTGATTAAATACTTGGCACTATATTGCATTTGATAATCAATCATTTGAATGCGTTTTCTTCAAAGCACATACTTCTTCACATCCAATCCAATGGAAACGTCGTGACATAACTGGATTTATCAATTTAGGCCGAGTGCATCAAAAAAAAAAAAAAAAGCTTTTGATATTGAGTTATTTCAGGGGGTTTTCCCACCGAAAACAGCACATTTTCTTATTTCTTTAGCTGTTAGACTGTCTGTTCTCACTTATGCTTCAATATGGATTCTCGTATACGTTTCTTACCAGGTGTGCGAAGAACAGAAATGTGAAGAGGAGGTTTTCCCTTTGGCCATGAACTACTTGGACAGGTTTCTGTCTGTTGATTACACTAAAAAGACGCGACTGCAGCTGCTGGGAGCCGCCTGCATGTTCTTGGCCTCCAAAATGAAGGAAACCGTGCCATTAACAGCAGAGAAGCTTTGTATATACACGGACAACTCCATCCGCCCCTGCGAACTATTGGTAATTACCTATTAATGTCTTGTTAATTAGGTCATTCTGTCGTCCGTTAGTTTGGGTCATTTGGTAAATTTGTGCAGATTGTGTCTGTATGGACTTAGTTTGCAAGAAGGACAAGTTATGCAATGCATGCAGACATGAGTCATTATTGATTTTGGTCCACAACATTTTTGTTTGAAACTATCTCCAAATCAGTCATCAAATGGTTGTCGTTTGTAATTGGCCCTAGATTTGAGTAGCTTGAGTCAGGAACAGATCAAGCCATTTGAGGAAGGACACCATCTAGAGGCCGAATAATAGAATGCCTTGTGAACAAATAAAAGTACTTCTCTAGAAACTTGTATGTCAATCTGTGTACTTTCATGTCTTCCTCACAGCAAATGGAGCTACTTGTTCTGAATAAGCTGAAGTGGGATCTAGCCTCTGTGACACCCCACGACTTCATTGAACATTTTCTCACCAAACTGCCTATTCATCAGAACGCCAAGCAGATTCTGCGCAAACACGCACAGACGTTTGTGGCTCTCTGCGCAACAGGTATGCACCTTTTATACCTTCAGTTAGACCTGTGTAGATTTGTTTTGAAGTGACATGCAAGATTATTCTTTGCTGCGAAACACTTGCAAGAAACTAAATGGCGTGCTTAGAGACATTAGTTCTGCTTTCCTTTTTCGATTTGCAATCAGATAGCGTTTTTTATTGGGGTGGAAAGAACTGCCCTAATTCCTCATGCAGAGGTATTATAAACTGACCTGAGCGTCTGCAAGTGAGAGGAAGTCTGTTTCCTTTTCTGGTGATTGCTGTGTCTGCAGCCATGCCTCTGCAGAGGCCCAAGAGCTTCCCAGCAGCTAATGCTCTGGATGTCTCTGAACATTTTCAAAAAAAAAAAGAAAAGAAAAGAGGAAGCTATCTGGTGCTTCTCTGTGAAATGTAAGAGAGATACAACTTGCTGTGGAGCGGAGTTATGTCGTATGAGCGAGTGGAGCATGCATGTGCTTTTTGCCTAAGGGTGTAACTCCTCACCCAAAAGATCCTTTTTTGGGGGTTGTGACATGTGGAACCCCATCAGTCTCTATTGTTATGTAACCTATTGCATTCAGCTCATGGTCAGTTTATCGTCTGAAGTCTGAAGTAGCCTTTAGTGTCTCAGGAAGGAATCTCTCTGCTTTAGCCCCTTCATTCTTTCTTTGTCCTTCTTTTGACATGGTGGGTATCACTGCAGCTTGCACCCCTTTTATGTTTATGACCTCAATTTCTTTTGGGAAGTGGCCTGGGATAGCAGCCAGGAAGATTGTGCTTGGGTGGGTAGTGAGGAAGGGGGCTATCCATGGTCATGAATAGATTTCGGTGACGGCTCCCGTGCCTTTATGTTCAATTTGTCTTAACAGTTGCCCTCTCGTCGCTGGGCTAGCAATGGTAGACTGCTACCTATGAGAGGGGCCGTTGTGTTGCACTGCTGCGCTCTCCATGTGTGGGCAGAACCCATAGTGAGTGAGTGAGAGAGGGAGAGAGAGAGGGGAAAAGTCCCTACTTTGATTTATAATGTCTTCCCTCTCATGCAGGCAGTGTGGGAAGACAAGTTACCACTGAGCAAGCACTCACATTTCAGCCACTTTATGTAGAAGGAAGTCATTTTCTTGGGAACATAACTGAACTTGGATATAAAGGTCTATATGCTCTGCATGTGTTGCACTAAACATATATTTGTGTGCATGTGGTAATGGCTTTGTTTTACTGGAAAGTTTCTGTTTAGTGGTAACAGAGTAAGAGTAGGGGTGGGGGTACTAGCCTAGGACCTACAGCAAAGTTTCCCACCCCCCAAAACCCCCTAACACATGGAGTCACAGTCTGGTGTCACCCCAAAATGTCACGGACTGTCCCCTGCCCTGCCACAACCGCCTTCATTGTGATTTAGTCATGCTATGCTCTATTATGAGCCCTCCCAGAAACATCCCCCGACTGCGGGTTTCCTCTTTTAGACGGCTAGTTTCAGTGGGTTTTGCATTGTTCCCATTTGATTCTCATCATGTGTTTGAATCAAATGCTCAGCCTGGTTGATTCCTAACAAAATGGCGTCATTTCTGTGATCTGCAGATGTCAACTTTATCGCAAGCCCTCCCTCGATGATCGCTGCAGGAAGCGTTGCCGCAGCAGTGCAGGGACTCTACTTGAAGGGTGCGGACAGTTCTTTATCCTCCCAGAACCTCACCAACTACCTGTCCCAAGTTATCAGGAGTGACCCAGTAAGTCCCACACTTCCTCATTGCTTTTTCCAAACAAATTTGTCTCAGTACCAATTAGCAAATTGATACTAAATGCTTCTGGTTCTTTCCATAGGACTGTCTTCGATCGTGCCAGGAGCAGATCGAATCTCTGCTGGAGTCCAGTCTGAGGCAGGCGCAACAGCAAAGCATCTCCACAGAAAGCAAACGTGTGGAGGAGGACGTTGATCTCTCATGCACTCCTACAGATGTCAGGGACATTAACATCTGAGGGTGCCGGCCTTCGACTAGAGTCTTGCTTTTTCATTGGGGTAATGGGACCCCATGCTTCATGGGACTAGAGGGCACACAGCTCCCGCACCACCGGAGCCCACACAGACACCTCAACCAATCCTAATCAGCCCCTCAGAGTGCCCTCGCTGTTGACCCCTCAGTGGCCTTAATGATTGGGCTGTTGCTGGCCAGGACCACCAGAAGAGGACATGGGAAGGATAAAAACCATGATCGTCCCTTCTACATTGCTTATGTCTCTCTTTTTCAGACCCTCTTCACACAACTTGAGTCAAAAAAAGACAAAAAATGTATAGTTAATATAGGATTTTTAAAATTGCAACAGCTGCATATATTATTTATGTAGTTGATACTTGTCTAATGTACAGACAAGGAAATAGGTTGGTAATTTTATTTCAAGTGTATCTATAACCATTATTTGAAAGAGAAGAGGCATTAATTTTGTTTCTTTTTATCTCTTTCTTTTAGCTAGTATAATGTCACACATGCTAACAGTCACCCCAGCCATTTTTTTGCAGTCTAGGCATGTGTATGTATCCCCGCTTGCTTATGCGTTTAGTCACTTTATTCTATTGTCTAGACTTTTAAAATCCCTAACATGTTTCTTTTTCTTTCAAAATGGCTTGTGTAACCCTAGTATATTTTGTTAAGCATGTGTTATTCTATGTTATGATTTAGAGGCCTGTGGATTGCCAAAGCTAAGGCTTTAACTTAACACCAGACAGAACCATTTCCATTTTCCCCCCATTTATTTTGTTTGTTTGATTGTCCTCACTGCCAATGCCATCACTGGTTGTGACACAATAAGCTTCTCTCCTACCCGCCTCCTATGTTACATTCGCAGTGCAATTCACAGTCTACTTTCTTTTTAGATTTATGTATTATAATCTAAAACCATTCCATTTAAAAAAAAAAAAAAAAAAAGCACTTTCAGTCCGTCTTGTAAGGCTGACTTATGGAAAAAATTAATTCCAGATTTGTAAAACAAAACCGAAAAAAATATGGAATGGAATAGGAATTGACGACAGGTTTATTTACTGTCCGCAGCATGGAGCAGGTCTCTTTATGGTGTTATAGGTTATAGAGAGAGAAACGGAGAGTTGGAAAAGAAATGGATTCTCAGAAAAGCATTACAGCAACCGTCACCATCCTACTGGCTGAGATGGATGCTGGAGAACACTGAGGTGCAATCTCGATGAGAGCGACCCACGCAAGCCTGCCACCGTTCAGCTCCAAGCGCATTAATGCGTTTAAAACACTAAAGTAAAACAAATAGCTATAACAAAGGTTGAGAACTATTTATTTTGTTCTATCCCCCCTCTTATAAGGCCAGTATGGAATGCAACAACGAGATGCCTGAGTTTTGAAGTGTGCTCAATGCACGACTGTTTGCTACCTTGTGTGAAATTATGTTTTTTTGGATCAGCCATAGTTATTGTTGGAGCTGACAAACTCTGAATGAGGAAAAAACAAAATTACAAGAGATAACAAAGTGCTGTGGCCTCTAGAAGATTTTGCACAAACCCCAAGATGTAATGTCCTCTCTCAACTCTCGGTGGAGGAGAAAACAGGACAAAGACGGACGTTAGAGGTGGCAGAGTGAGACGTTAAAAGGGGTGACGACTGGACATCAGAAAGTAACTGCAGAACTAAACTAAGGTGTTTGTATACAGAGAAAAGAAGAGAACACGGGAGCACACACTCCTCATATGTAGCTGCTATGGTGGGATTTCCGGCAAGTATGAAACTTTGAACGAAAAAAAAAAGGAAAAAAAAAAAAAAAGGAAAAGACATGCTTTGTTCTCGTCTTGTTTTGCTGCTATTTTTTGGTTTTGTCTATGTATAATGTCAATACTGCCATAGGTTTTTAATTTTCTCATAGAAAATTATGATATTGACATCTGTTTCTTTTGGTAGTTTTTTATGTGATCAGTTTTTATTAATGTGATTTCTGCGCTATTCCAAAAAAAAAAAAAAAGAAACAAATAGACAAATGTTCCTGTTTTACCCATAATACCTCAACCAGTCATGATTTAGTAATGATTTTTTCCCTCAGTTCTGTCTTTTGTTTTACTTTGTTATTCAGTGTCTGCTAGTCCAGTAATTGGACAACCATTATACATTACATTCTCCTTCTGGGTCCTGATTTGAGCAACAAAAAAACACAGAGAGAGAGAGAGAGAAAGAAAAAGAGAGCGCATTAAATGAAATTGGTGCCATAAACAGCTTGATTATAACTCATTTGAGTTTTTAACTGTTTCATTAAAAGAGACTTTTATGCCCCACCTTTAGGCCCCTTGTGGCCTAATCTAAATGTATTTATGAAGCTTTTGTTCAAAATCAAAGCAGATATGAACTTGTGAATTTTACAACGCCATAGTATTGTAGTAATTTAACATGGCTCCCATGTCAGAAGCTGGATAAATTTGCTTTGAACACAGGAAGCTTGGCATGTTAACATCACATGTGTCAATATCACAATAAATGGCATGTAGATGCAACCAGCAGTAGTTCTTTCCTTTTTCATATTGCATTCATGATTTTTTTTTTAAACAAAATTGTAAAATTCTTTTATTTTTAACACCAAGAGTTGATCCTTGATCCCCCTTTCTCGATCCCTTTCCCTTTTAGCCATAGACATGGTGCTGCTATGTGTTCTGCATTGTGACTGGAGATAGTACTTTTATATAAAAAGATGCAGCTTGGAGTTTTAGGGTGAGCTACTGGCTAACCCAGGACCCAGGGGGACAAAACCACACATTATCCTCTGTATAGTATCAGGAATGTTTGTTACCTCAAGACAAAAAAAAAGTCTAATGAGCTGCGTGTTTTGCAAGCCAAGACATATAGGTTTTTTAATGAATAAATAAATAATTGTAAAAGAAAAGACAAGCTGGTGAGGGGTTCACCCATTTTTTTCTTTTGAATGTGCAAGGAAAGATATTGACTCAGACAACATCAGAAATGTCATTGCATCTACCTTTCCCCAAACCCTAAAAAGCTTGACTTTGTGTCTTGTAAATGAGAGCAGTTGCTCTTTTTAGTCTTGAATGGTGTTCCTCAAGGAACACTTTACTAGATGTGGTGATGACCCAGAAATAAAATGTCACTTCATGTGTTTTTTTTTTTCCTTTGCTGGTCCGAAATGCACAAACTTTACTTGCAGACCCGTTCTAGACATTATGTTAGCTAGAATTAAAGTTGAGCTTCAAAACCCATTGTCTTACCTTGTCTGTTTTCTCTCTTTAACAGCAGCCAAGAAGTACTCTTAATGCTTGTTGGGATAGAATTACAATGAGTATAGTTTATCTAGTCATAAGTAGGAAATAAAACACTTGGGGATGTGAATAATAATCAGCGGCAGGTGGTGTGATGCAAAGTGGATTATTTTCCAATAACAGCATGCCCTGAACGCTTTATTCCCCTTACACCACGGCAATTTGCCAAGGAATTATACATGGTGCTTTTAACAATAAATAGTTATGTTTAATTTTGCGGAAGTTCCTACTATCACTTTACATTACAGCAGTGATAAACAAGTGTTGATCATTTCATCACCAGCATAGTTTATTTCTCTCCTTTCATGTTAATATGACCAAAAAAAAAATGCAGCTTGTGATGTTAACCAAGAAACTGGAAAGCACAAAGACTTTCCTGTGGTGAAAACTTACAAAGTTACAACTTTACCTCTGACTGTTATAAAGCACCAACAACGGAGACTCCTTTCATAAGTGTAAAACAAACTGACAATTATAGTCGAGAATTCAACAGAGATGTGGTCTAAATATTTGTATAACTTTTTGAGTAATCATGTAGTTACATAAAGAACCTTTAAGGGATCTTCAGTTGCCCTTTAAAAGTTTTATGTAACTTATGACTGATTTTCTCCCTTTCAGAAAAGGGTTACTAGTAGAAGTCTAATCTTTTCAAAGAACATTTAAAGGGTGCATCTATGGGTGCATATGGGAGTTGTGTTGTAAAATGAAAAGTACACTTTTTTAAAAATTGAAATGCAACCATTCTTTCATAGTCTATGATTTATGATATATACCTAGGAAATATGAGCAATCATAATAATAATAATATAATAATATCTTGTACAATACTGCATACTGTGCATCATCATTCTAGCCAAGCTATTCAATTCTATTCATATTGTCTACAAATATTACTATTCCTATAGAGGTCCAAATACATATAAAATGTTATGATCTACTCTTACTCAACCTCGTGAAATCCAGTGTGAAAATGCTTTTGATGACCCCATAAACGAAGTAAGTTAATAAATCCTACACATGTACATAGAGAGGAGCTCAGATATTTGTCTTGTCAAGGTGCAGTCAGTCATTCAGACTTTGTTTAGATCATGTCCTCAATTTTTTGAAGGGAAAAAAAAAAACTCATAGGAGAACAACTCTGAATTTCACACACTCTCCTCACTGACTAAGGTCTGTGATAATGCTGTGTCTTTGGCACTTGGCATCCTCGTGTTTGCGGTTTTTGGAGGAGGCAGCAACATTTCTTCCCACACTCTAGCAAAGGCGTAGCGAAAGGCTAGCCCGAACGTGTGACTTCCACAGCACGAGCACGAGCGACTGTGCAGCTTCCAGCCTGGCGCCTGTAAATTTAACTTCAACCCGAGCTGTCACAACAAAGCATCCATCTTCAGTGATGTGGTTTACCTGCACTGAGAGAGGCCAGAGTCACCAAAAAAAAAAATAGAAATCTCACATGATCTCTTAGCAGCTCTGCTCTGATCCATCTGAGACCTATTCCAGAGAGCAAACAATAGACGGAGGATGATTAGTGGTTTCCATGGACTTGGATTGAAACGTCAAATTTGTTGGAGAAATTTGCGGAGCAGGATTTCCTATGGCGTTTTTAAGAATGTTTCTGTGCCAATGCCAAATCTGCTGCATAGTGAGTTATACCATAATAAATAAAGAGTTTAATCTCAGACTGTGCACTTCCTAATTATACAATACAATAGCTTGAATGATATCATAGTGTATTGTGTAATGGTTTTTTACTTTAAAGGTCATATAGGATTTGTAAAATATATTACAGGTTGTAAAGAGTAAGTGGTTTGACCTGTACCAGGCCTGGATGCTGTCACAGGAAAAATCCAATATTTATTTTGCAATGAAATTTTTAATGAAATTATTTCATCTACATGTTGGTCTATTTTTATTTTCGGTTAACGGTTTGCTACACTACCCAAAATGCTGTTCACAAAGATAGGAATGTCTCCTCAACCCCAAGTTCAGCATGTGCCACTCACACTTAACAGTAAATAAAATATCACTTTAAATGAGTTTATGAGTATACACTTCTAATCAATGAACACAGACACATCAGTGAGTTAAATCTATAACACTGACCATACAGTATGCTGTTTTGAGAAAGGCTCATGATCACTAATGTTAGCAGGCCAGCTTGTTATTAATTAAAAAAAACACGTTTTTCCCATTTTGTAGCTCAAATGTGCCGAGCTCGAAAAATGACATAGGGTATGTCTCAACCAGCTCAGTAGTTCAGTAGGTCGTGAATCAGTATATTGTGTACGCGAGTTAATCACATGCATTTCTGTCATAACATGTCAAACAGGATCGTAGGCTAGCTTAAATTTGTAGCCGGAAGTTGGCTGACAGTTCGCCCCCCCCCCCCCCCCTTTTTTTCAAGTTGAGAGGCTTCTGGAAACATAGCGTCATTTCTGGTAAGGGAACATAGTGAACATCAATACTCCCTGGTTTTGGTGGTGCATTGTGAGATTGTTTTTTTTAGAGAGCGAACGTTCCAGTGCACTGGAAGGATTTTTAAAGGATTTTAAAATGGCCGACTCCCTGATCAGTGCCCTGACTACTGAACTATGGAGCTGGTTGAGACATACCCATAATTATGAGCTCAGACTTCACACTTCTCAGTTAAGTCGAATGCAGTATTAACCACTGCTTAAACTCTACATAAAGAGAGTGATGCAGCGGCGCTTTAGTCTTTTAATCTCTTCGGCTGTAAAAGACGCACCTCCTCATCTGTACACCCTGCTCAAACAGATCAGCTTCCAAAGCTTCAACTTCCATGCTAATACCGCCATCACAAGTTTCATGCTAATTCCATAACAAGCCAAGCGGCATCTCTGCTATAACTCACCACAGCTGTCATTTAACTGCATTGCATTCTGGAACTATGAGCTCAGTGTTTGCACAAACATCACCACCACTTCTGTGTCGGATTTCTCATTAATATATGACATTGATTATATTGCTGGAAAAAGGTGAGTGAGAAAAGAAGCTGTTGCTCTTTTGCATTTAGGAGCAAACAGTGAAGGAAACCTGAGAGAGATCGCAAATATTTCAGTATAAGCATATTTAATGTATTTCAAGGGTGGAGTTTTCCTTTAACTATATGTTAATAAGCAGCTATTAAAAGCGGGAAACAAAGCAAGAGGAGGCCGGCTTCACACATCTGCCGAATTAAGTGGCAGGACCTTTCTTGTCTGTGCTGTGAATAGGAATTGCATATTTTTATCATCCACATCATGAACTATGCAGGCAAGCGAGTGGTTTAATGCTGAGATTGGAGCTGGTGCATGTGTCTATGTGTGTGTGTGTGTGTGTGTGAGGGTGGGGGGTATGAGGCACCGAGGAGAAAAAAAAAGGGAGATACTATGCCACCATTCAGCCAGGGGCCTTTTTTTCTTGAGTGCCCGCCGGTTGCATTTGTCACGTCCTCCTTTCATGTCACCACTCGCCACCTGCTCCTGAAATTCCTGAACATTTTCTGAAACCTTCCAGCGTCCTCCTTCATTTGCTCGGCCTTGCTCCCTCTCGCTGGCCCCAGCCACTCGGCTCGGCCAGCTGAAAGAAACCAAAGAAACATCGCTCCTCAAGCTTTCTTTTAGCCTTCGTTCACCAGCCCCCCTCCCCATCTTCATGTTCTACTGTTCTGCATTCGGAATGAGTCAGACACACAGAAACTTCTAATACAGATCCATACATAAATCATTAATGTGGGTATCCTAATGAAAAAATCAAGTTTTCAGTGTCTAAACAAAACATCTAATGCAAAACAGCCTAATTTGTATCCAACTGTAGACACACTATGCCTCAATTATAATACCTCTGGATTCTTAAGGCACATCTGTAAACAGGAGGCCATCACATAAATCTCTATATTTCACACACACAAAGGCAGGTCACATTGGAGCAAGCGTTGCCATGTTGTGATTGGAGGCCTTTAGGGAAGAGTGCGGTTTTATCTGTCATTGCTCTGAAGGTGCCGCCATCGGGCCCCGTGTTCACCTGCTGCTGCACAGAGCGCAGACCAGCTGCCACTTCCAGCACCACCCTCTCATTCTCTGCCAACCCGGCTGAATTCAGAGCTGCACCTCCGCCTCAAAGCGCCAGCAGAGTAGAACAAAAAAAAAAAAAAAAAACGGCAGTGCGTTGCCCGGCCCCTGCCCTCTTGCGCCGGCCCCAGCGTGGCATTGTTGCAGCCGAACGCTATCTGTCAGCAGACTTTTGCTGACCACCCGTGAAACGGCATTGAGAGACCCAGCGGAGGAATTTCATGGGGCCCGGGGTTGGTTAACCAAAACTAACAAAAGGTAACTGGGATTTAGGCCAAGAGCAGGTGTAAGCATTCGCATGATAAAAATCACACTCGTTCTCTGGGGGGAAAGGAGGTAACTAATGATCCAGCGTGGCGGCACTTCTACTGAAATCCAAGACACCTTTGAAGCTTTTATGGAAGCGTTCTTCAACAAAGGACGAGGAGAGAAGGCAAATTCTTAAAGAAATTGAAAATATTATACCAGAGTATACGAGGTTCAGTCCTTTATTGCAAAACCTCACAAAGCACAAGACTATAGAAAACGAATTTGGGTGACGCACAAAGGATTGACCAGGGGCGCAAACCTGGATTAATGCCAAATGGCAACGGGTATACAGATTATACTTTGAATAAAAATTTTAAGGATGATATTATTATGTAATCAGTGAAATGCATTTACACCACAGCGCTGCTGAATTCTCAACTCAAAAGGTGATGATTAATTTTCTATAACAGCAGCTCTGACAGTAGTGTAGTAGTGCCGGCTGCAATTCGAATCACAAGTTTATCTTAATGCGCTTGTTCTAATACATTATCATTTCTACAGCCTTGTATAGTGGACGTGCCACGTAAGAAGATTTTAGAAACTTGTGATTGTTGAAATGGTGATGCATTCTGTGAGTTCCCAGTGTCAGCACTTTGCAACAGTCAGAGATAAAGCTGTAATGAAGTTTTTCAACATGGGAAGCTATTCAGTAGTTTACGATTTTGAAAAAAAAAAAAAAATTGTCTTGTTGATTAGAGAGTTTCATAATCCAAGCGATAACAGGAGTTAACTTGTTTTGTGGGCATTTCACAAATTCAAACATAACTATAAAAGGAATAAAATTATTACACGGTGTTCTATATAAATCAAAAATATTTTGAGTGTTGGCAAATTGATGTTTAACAGGAATAAAACATTTCATGATGTGCTAACATCGTACCCCCCTTTTAATTATTCTTTTCCTATAACAACACACCCTGTCATGATTTATTCCTTACTTAGGTAGTTATTAAATTATTATATCATATAAGCTTCTTGCTTAATGTAATAAATAATACATGCAAAACTGCCATTCTTACCTAAAATGCTTTCCTGGATATCCCACACCTCTGAACATTATTAAAAAATGTTACATTTATTTTGTTAATAAGAAGCAAGACACTTCAAATGTTCACAATCAAATGATGTTTTAAAATGCAATTCTATTCAAAAGAATTTCCCATTTCTGCGGGAAATATTGTTGAAATGCTGTATAATAGGTGTTGATTAAGTTAAGCAAGGTGAAAATGTTAATAATCTAGTTCTGATTTGCTCCACCAGCAGATGGAGATGTGCACCCATTATCATAAGAACATCTGAGGATGGCTCTGTTTTCTCCAACTTCACCACCAGATGGTGTTCACGCACGTCAGGGAAATTCAAGTAGAATGCCAAAGTCAACCTGTAACTGATCACAGATCAGCACATACTCACCTTCTCAAAGGGACTAACCCAAGATCCTAAGAGTAATCTGACTCATTTCCTGGTATATTTACTGTATGAGGTCATGAGGAAGCGTTGACCTTTAAAACCACGGCATTAATTGACCATTCCCACTGTTCACTTCACAAGCCTTGACTCTGCATATACAGCACAACTGCACCGTGTCTCGCTTCTCTTTTCGGCTTGCTGTGAGTCGCAGATGTCTCGTGATCCACACCGCAGGAGGACGCCTCAGAGCAGGGTTCGCCTCTGTAGTCTTTCAGAATGACATTCCTTCTGATCCAGACATATACTCACGGAAGTCTGCAGCCACACTGAGTAACGAACACACCTGTGGCACAGAAAAATGTTTTAATTGTGCAAATGCACATATTCGGTATTGTTCTAGCTCAGCTAATATTATACATAGCTAATACAATATTCCATCCAGGGGTGGACAAATCATAAATTCAACAGCTAGCTTCCAGGCAAGACAAAACTGCAATGTGCCCGGTCCAGGTTTATGCACACCAAGAGTTCCAATTAACTAGGCTAAAAGCGCAATTTAACTCACAATATGACAAGCCAATCATATGCAGACTATGGAAAATGGAAAACGTGAATCCCTGTGCGGTGACTTTATGTAACCACAGTGTTTCTACTATCCTGATGATTTCTCTAGTAATGAAGGATCTTGTTGACAGAAAAAGGCAGAAAGTCTTTGGCTAACATTTCAGAACACTTTGAGCTGTTGTGCTCTCTCGTCATGAAAAAAGACGTTATTAGTCTTTTAATGTGGAAACATTGGGCCAAATTTATCAACCTTTTAGTAAGGCTGTGTCTAAATGCCTACGTAAGCCTTTTTTTTCCCCCAAGTTTCTTGGTGACTCTCGGCCAGAAAGTGTTGTTCTCGTATTACTACGACTTTATGCTCGTAATTTTGACTTCATTCTCAAAATATTACGACTTTATTTCTCGGATTACAATGATTTTATTCTAGTAATTTTGACTTTATTCTCAAAATATTACAACTTAATACTCATAATCTTAATTTTTTTTACGTGGCACTAAAACGCTGTTGTAGTTTTGAACACTATTAAGACATGGGGAGAAAAAAAAAAAAAAACAGAATATGGTCACCTTAACTTTTATGATGCAATGTTATCAGCATCAGGGACAGTGAGCTTTTATTTATTAAGTGTAAAAATTCAGCACGATTTGTATGACTGGAAGTCTTAGGCATAAATTTACACACACTCAGGAGCATAAGTAGGGTACAAACATCCCCCGCCCCCCAAAGTACGAGATTTTCATTAATACAGATTTTCTTGTGTAAATGCTCGTACGAACGATTCACGAATAAATCCGTTCATATCCAGCTTGATAAATGAGGACCATTGTCTAGCATATGTTCAAGCCAATTAATATGCCTAACCAAACAGTTCCTAACAGCAAGATTACGTCTTCGCTTTGCATATGCAGCGCAACAGGTGGTGGGATTTGTAAAAGAGTAGCATTGAGCACAGAGAATTGGAACGTATTGCATTTAACTGAAATGTCAGACGATTTTTAAATAAAAGGTTTTCTTTGGGAAATTTAATATGAAGTAGTGAGTGAAACAAAAAAAAAGTCTTCAGATATAATATCTGCAACCAAATACGAAAAAAAGAGTCCATATACGTTATGCACTTGTTCCACGCACTCAGGCTAGCGATCTGTCCATTCATGTGCATCGATAAAAAAAAATAATGAAACAGCTCTACCTGTCGAAACTTGGCCCTCACTCTCTCCATGTGTTCCTGGAGCTTCTCATTCTGTGGGTCTTCATATGGAAACTTCTGGATCATTGCATCCAAAGTCTCAACAGCTTTCAGTCGTTTTCTGGTTTAAAAAAAAAACAAACAAAAAAACAATCAGACTCAGAATGTCCTTCTTGCACAAATGTATACGACACACAGAAATCTGACCTGGCCTTGACCTGGAAGTGAAGATATCTCCATGGAAATCCCACACGGCCTACCTTGCTTTAACATCTTCAGTGTTTTGTAGGATAAATTTCCATGTGAGTGCAAAGCCATGATAAAAAGAAACCTAAAATGACAGTTTAAAAAATCAGTTTAAATCATGGACAAGCACAAGCGGTGGTGTTTGATGTAACCGTGTGTACCTCAGCTGAGAGTCTGGCACCGTGAAGCATGCCGTGGTTTCTGCCCTCGATCAATCCCTGTTGCGCTCCTTCCTCAAATCCTTCACGGTATCCATCTAAATGGAACCTGCAGTCATGAGAGAAAAAAATATGTGCACACCTCGAAGTTATATGCTTTTCTGTATTAATCAATGATTATCAAGAGTCCTAAACATGTAGAATGTCGTTCGGGTCACAGAAAACTGATCGGGGGTGCAAGCTTCACAATATAGAGCTGCTGTTGTTTGGGTTTTTTATTGGCTTGGTGGTGTAGCCGGTAACATTGCCACCACACAGTACCAGGGTCCCTTGTTCAATCCTGAGTTCAGGATACTATCTTCTTTGTAATTTCTCCCCATGTGGGTTTCCTTCAGGTTCTCTGCTTTCCCCCCACCTCCAAAAACCATGCCTGTAGACTTACTGGGTACATTAAAATACCCCAGGTGTGAGTGTGTGTATGTGTCCTGAAATGGACTGGTTTCCCATCCAGGGTGTGTGTATTCCTGCCTAACACCAAGTGTTCCTAGTAAATTCTCACATGACATGAAGTAATATTGTGAATTCTTCAATCACTTATTTCCTTGCTGGGAAAAAAAAGGGAAACCCTCACAGACTTTTTAATGGTTTTAATGGCCCCTGTGGGTCTCTACTGGTAATGTGTTGCCTTCTATTGGTGGCATGTTATGTCTAGTGGATACCATTAAGGACCAATAATGGTTTGTAATGGTATTTGTAGTGGAAACCATTAGAATTTCTGTGTTGGATTCTATTGGGGTATTGTTCAGCAAGGTTATGATCATAATGAAGACTAATTTAATTTATTGTGAAGGTAAGGAATAGTCATGATGCACCATTCCTGACACAAGGAAATTACAGGGGGAAAAGTGGAAACCTTCTAGGGTTAGGGGCTAATTTGACTCAGGTGTTTAAATCAGTTCAGGTGTGTCTAATAAGCCAAATGATTCACTAGACTATTTAACGGACGCTTAAAGAATAGCAGTAAACTTATAGCAACTAGAAGAGATTTATCAGATTTATGATAATTTTAACACACAGCTAGTTGGGTTAAAAATATGAGGCAGTCAATGTTGAAACCAAAAACTCTACTAATGAGACTGTATTGTAGAAACCTTGAGAACTCTCTTGCTGATTCAAAGCATTAGCAAAACACCGTTAGCTCTCAAGCTAGTTAGCTAAAATGCAATATTGTTGTTTTTACCTGTCGTCTGCCATTATAATTGAGTCGAACAAATCATCTGTAACGTTTTGCGAAAAACCGGCCATTTTAATAAGACTGAAATGTAGTATTTATGCTGAAATTTTAGTTAGAAATTGAGAACATAAACTAAACAATCTACGTGCTTCCGGAAGGACGGCTTCTTCCTCAGTCAGATTTACAAGTTAGTGATGATTATTGCCACCTTCTGGAGAGGAGAGAATAATTTAACCGTCATAAAATAAAAAATATATTAATTAAATAGTGTTTTTAGCCTAGGTTACAAGTTGCGACTTAATAAATTGCACATGTATATTCTATGGTTGTTCAATGCATGACATTTTTAGAATCGACTCCGAATCGAATCCGACTCCAGACATTGATACAGATGGAGCTTGATTCAAAGAGTCGATTCCATTCCATGCAAACAAATTCCAGTTTTTTCCCTTCAAAACCTACACAAGACGTAAAATGATGTGCTGTACTTTAAAGAATAGAGTACAATATAAATCAATTAAGCAATAACGTTTTACATTTGACCGTATGCATGATACATTTATGTTCACTTCAGATTGTACAACTTTAGTTGTTTCTTAGGGGCACAAGATGTCATTTGAACTGTTTTGTTAAATAAATTCTGCTAATATGCAGTAAGAAAATGTTTATTTTCAGAAGTGTGGGCCTATTTTACGTAATTTCTTTAACAAGCACGTATCAAGCATTTGTCTTTTAGTTTTAGTACAACAAAAATTATTGAGTGAAGAACTTAATTTATTAAAGAAATTAATTTATTAAACATAAATGAGCTACTTTTAAACAAACCTGTATAACTCAGTATTTTCACTAGGCTACAAAAGGACAATAACAGTGACTCGGGAATCTCCAATCACTTTGCTTCAAATCAATTTCACTTTATAGAATCGACTCCAAAGCTTAAGATTTGACTCTTTATATCCATTGCCTGAAATAAGAGAGTCGATTCTTTTTTTCTGACCGACTCCTTCGACATTTCATGTACACAGAGATAAAGACCATATTCTGTAAATGTGTTATTTATTATATTTACCCTATCTGCGTTTTTAATATAGAATTCACAATTTTAACAAATGCACGCACGAGACGCAAATCATGTTTTATGCACGTGACATTTGAACTATTTAAAACAAACAAACAAAAAAAAAAAAAACAATTGCGGTTATGCAGCATGCCACAATGTCAATTATTTTTTTATTTTATTTTTTTGGTCAGCAGTCCTGAAATAATCTCAAAATAAATCCATGTATTTAAGGTATGTAAATGTAGTTAAACAACGTAACCACTAGAGGGAGCCACAACACTAAAATATTTCTCAGGTTATCGGTATGCTTAGTGATCTCTATAACTCAACATCATGTGAAGACGTAATTATCCATCCATCTTCAACCGCTTACTCCTTTTCAGGGTCACGGGGAACCTGGGGCCTATCCCAGGAAGAATCGGGCACAAGGCGGGGTACACCCTGGACAGGGTTCCAGTCCATCACAGGGCACAATCACACACACATTAATACACTATGGACACGCCAATCAGCCTACCATGCATGACTTTGGACTGGGGGAGGAAACCAGAGCACCCGGAGGAAACCCCCGCAGGGGAGAACATGCAAACTCCGCACACACATGGCCCCGACAGGAATCAAACCCCAGACCCTGGAGGTGTGAGACGAATGTGCTAACCACTAAGCCACCGTGATTTGTTGATTGATTTATTTATTTATTTATTTTTTTTTTTTTTTATTATTTTTTTTATTTTATTTTTTTTTTTAGCTCTGGTGATTTTTTGATGTTAGTTATATTAAATAGGGTGAATTCAGGTATATTGGGATATCTCTGCTTGATAAATGTAACTTCATTCATTTAACATCATATAAAGGAGTGTGGTCAAACAGGAAGTTAACCCCAAAAAGCTTGATGTAGGAAAACTGCCAAATGATTTTTGTTTTTGTCCTGGATAATAATTTACACATATCTAATGTGCGTATAAGTACATAAGATAATATAGTACTGCAGCTAAAATACTACTGCAGTAACAAAATTATCATGAAGTTAGTTCAAATCATCTACATATGTTTATCGAATTGAATAATTTTCATTCACGGTTTCAGAATAATTGGAGCGTCTTAAAATATAATAAGTAGGGAGAGGAAAAGTGAAGGTATATAATCAGTGAATGTATGAATAGATGCATGACATACTCCACAGCTACAGTTAAATGAGGCACTGATGCATTCCTTGTATTCATTATATATTACGTAGTGTATTGTGTTCACATAATTTCAGAGACTGATGCAATGTTTAGAATTTTTTAAAAATCCTTTTTAATGCCACTGTTACAAGTAATTGATTTCTGCTGTGATACTTACTTAATCTGTTTTAGAAACATTAGAAATGTTTAGAAACTGTGATTTTTCTCAATATAACCTGTTCATGCTAAATTTTAGATTTAAGACCTCAGCCATGTTATTGTGGCTACTGCTGTAAGAAACTAATTATAGAATGCTACTTAGGCCTGCATTGTAATATAGAATTGATTTTACTGAGTCCACTATCCTCATACTATATTACAATATGAAGATGATGAATTTAAATTCCTGTTTTCAAAATTTGATTTATTGATGTCATGAATAAGCATGCTGCAAATGAGGAAAGTTCTTAAATGTGTCATTGAGAATTAAAGTAAAGACCTAAACCAGTGAAGATGTGTCTTGAATTTCCATGTCATTAAAATGGTTTTCAGTCAGTTTTGACAAAATAAAGGGGGGGGGGGACCATACTTCTCTGGAAAATAATAGAAACATTTATTTTTATCGATAGTCATTTCAGAAATGCATCATGCTTTGCAAAAGTATCTTAGAAAGTGAATATTTAAAGGAAACGTTACCTAACATTTCTTATTATTAGAAATGATGAATACCTATTAAGCGTATTTCTGGACATATTTACTTATTTCATACTCAAATTGGTTTATTTCATTGGTAGATAATTCACCTTCTTTCTAGAAACAAACGCTTAAAGTAAGCAATAGAATAAGAAAATGTTGTGCTTGATATGAGCAAAGATATCTAGAAATAGGTTTAATAATCTTAAATTTGTTTGTACATTATATTTGTTTATAAAACAAGATATTTTACTAGCTCAGATAGTTTCAGAGTGTGTGTTGGGGGTATTTTGTTTTATTAATGTTAAGTAAGCATGGAGTTGGAAATAAAAAATAAAAATAAAAAGCTTATATTCCCATTATACCTAAATACTGTATATCTCGATTCACCTTATATAAGATATAATCTGGAATACATGATTACATAATTACAAAATGATGTACTGTGCATGGTGTTACTCCATAACCAATTATTTCTGACTTTAATAGTAAGTCGTATTAGTCTTTTTATAGTATTTTTTATAGTATTTTGTTTTAAAGTATTCATCTTTTTATTAGTAGTCTTTTTATAGTCTTTTCTTATATACATTTTAATTGTAAAAAGTTTCGTCTTCAGGATCTTATCACAAAATGTCAGTACCGTATGCAAATGAGTACTTATTATAGACTGTCCTATAGTGCCATGGTGTGTAATTGTGTTAAATTATGTAGCCCTTTCTTTTAAAAACAAAACCACGTCTCACAGTTCAAAATATTCATAAATGTATAATGCAGTAAAAGAATGTCATTACATTCATTTTCAGTGAATGAGTAAGTACTATAATATGTTGGAAGATATTAGATTTCATTATAAATCCATACATACTTTTATGTGACATTTTATGTGCAATTAATGGTTCATACGGTTCTTTGTCTTAAAAACGTGTTTTTTATTGATTGATTCATACATATGTATTGTACATTTTTATTTTTTTTTAGATTTGTGATCCTAAACAATTCCATCACTATTTATCTGTCAAATAGTGTGATTAGTATTCTTTTGAATCACAAGCTTTAATAATAAGAATCGTTTTGTTTCATAATGACGCCAGATTTGATCAGAATTACACATATTTGAGTCTAACAAAAGTAGTTCATAAAGTACAGCCTATGATAAATACAACAAATATAAAATCCTGTCTTACAGTTTATATACAAGTGCACAGTAAAAAAAAAAAAAAACTTTACTATACGATACAGAGACTAGGCATGGCAGTGAATATCATTTTTAGAATAAATAAAACTAATAAAGCTGCTCACACTTTACTTTGAGCTTTAACATTTACCATTTGGAGTGATCTACTATCTGAAGTAGAAGTGAACTACTACTTTGAAGCGTATTCTGCGTAATCCACCCGTGCAACCGGGGTTAAGAATGATCTTTGGGAAACCTGATCCTCCTCTTGCCCCAAGTCTGTAAATTCTGTCTGGGCTCTGCTTTCAGACCAGGCTGGTTCCGTTCAGCCTCTTGCCTCTGCATAAGAGATTGAACTGAGTCCCATCTTTGAAAACTTTTAACTCTTCTCATCTTTTGTTGAAACTTGGGCTTTGAATGACAATCTGGGAGATCCTCCCAAAGGATTCCATGCTGTCTGCTTGTACACCTAAGTGAAGATCCTGTTCTGGGTCAACTGCAGAATGCACTTTTCTCTCGTTGTACTCTGTAGGCTCCTGTGGCAGAGAATTGAGCAAGGGCAGGAACTGTGAGAGAGCATTTTGACGTCGGTTCTTCCCACCAGCCAAGCTCACGAGGGTCCCGTGTTTGCCCGAGACGTAGATGTTGTAGCCGTCTGCCATAACTTGTTCAAGAAAAGAGCAGTCGTCCTTTATATAAATGTACTATTGGGAGAAATAAAATAAATAAACACTCGATAAGGGTCACGTACAATAAACTGCATTTCACTTTGTAACAGTTATGTGTTCGCTTTAAGTTCTTCGATGGCTGTTTGCTGTTCACATACAAGGGCCAAGGTTACTTTCCTGTCCCGTTTCATTCAGCTTTTAGTTTTGCAAACCCAGCACAGGACAAAGGTCGCTAAAATAACGTCACAAAGTATGTTTGGTCAATTTTGTAATATCATCTTTATAAATGGAAACAGTTCCTCAAACCGTATACATACAGCTCCACGTTCACGTAAATACTTTTAAAGGTCGTAAAGCATTGGACCGATTAGGGGTGTTAAAATAATTTGTTTTGGATTTGAATTTGATGAGATTTATTTGTTTACTAGCATAAAATTTTGTTTTATATTATCCACTAGCATGATTCGAGCCTTTTCAGATCCTTCAGACCAAATCCTGCATATGTAGCCCTGTATATCTAGGGATACTGATCATGTAAGTTTACATTTACATGGTGATGCAGGGGTTTAGTGGGAGGAATGAACTTTTGAAAAGTAAACGCTGAGGAACTAAAAAAAAAAAAAAAAAAAAAACATCCGATGCAAGATCAAATTGTTTGTAATCCCTAAGCAAATAATTAGTTTTACCAGTGTGTGTGTGTGTGTGTGTGTGTGTGTGTGCTTTGCCAGTATGTGTATGTAAGATTCATTTGCTATCGATATGTCTATGTAGTAGGTTATTAAATCCCACACGTGCAACAAGAACCTAATTGATTCAAAATGAGTCAAATCACAGGCTTTGGAATTGAATGCAAATTGTATAAATGACTCACCGAGCCATATAGCTTTCCATTAGCTTCCATGCAGAGATACTGTGAGCTCGCGACACCTTTAATAACCACACAGCCTGTGTCGACGGTGCGGATCTCCACCAAACCTGGAAAGGAGGGAGAGGGGGTACTGTTAATTTATGCCCCTTGGATTGAATCACCACTACTGGGAAAGTTTCAAAATTATTTGAAGTCCATGAGATAATTATTTATAGATTATTTCTCCCCACTTACAATTTCTGACATGTGTAAAAATGCACTGGGGCAAGATGTTTAAATCTAAATATGATGCGCAGTGGAAATCTTGCGCGTCGGAGATATGCAGTATTCATACGCTATGATCAACAAAATAAAATATTGTAGCATAGTGTTGAGTTAGTTATGTGTGTAGGTAATTGTAATGGATAGACTGGGTGCGGGTCTGGGGTCAAACTTCGGTACTCACTGTGCGAGCTCTGCACGTGCGATCCTCCGATCTTCCCGTCTTTGCTGATCTGCAGGTGCAGACCGGGTCTTGCCGCGTACAGGTGTCTCAGGCGGACAGATTCTCCCCAGTCATTGGCCAGGTGTGGTCCGGAATCGGCCAGTGCGACGCCGATGCAGCACGCGCAGAGGAAAATGCCGAGCAGCATGTCTCGGTATTCCAGTTAATGTGCGGTCCAAGGTGCGGGGACTGGTGTACGATGAGCGCGGCTGTTCGCTTGTTCTCGTCGGTCGTGTGTGTTTTTTCGTTTGTTTTGTCCTCGCACATCTGTCCTCTTAAATGCTGCTCTTTATCAGTTGAATCGATAAGCCGCCGTCTCCCCCTTTTGGCAATTTCTGCGAAAGGGATCATAACACACCTTCTGGACATCCAACAGACGGTTGGGGTTTGGGCTGCGCTGGCAGGCGCGCGCGCGCACACACACACACACACACACACACACACACACACACACACAATATTTGTTTTGCTATCCTTGTGAGAACCTTCCAATGTAGCAAATTAATGCAATGCCTACCCCTAAATCTAACCATAACCATAAACTCAGCAACTAAACTTTAACTGTACAAACTGTACAAACTTTCAAGGTGAATAAAAACTGCTTTTAGTTTATTTCCTTTTTTAATTCAAAGTGCACACACACACACACACACACACACACACACACACACACACACACACACACACAACAACAACAACAACAACTAAAAGAGCCAAGAGGTTTAATTTAGGTGACTTAAGCTTAGGGTTATGGGCTGCTATAAGACAGGTAAATAAATTGCTATGAGCACTACACACAAACGTGAAGAAGACCCTCCCCCTGCAGGGCTAAAGTACAGGCGTGTGTGTGAGCGGATGGGATCTGGTGGACACCAGCAGGTCACCTTAAACAGATAGTGCGCCCTTTTCCCCTCGAATTTTTATTTATTTATTTATTTATTTATTTATGAATCGCTACCAGTAGTGTGGCGAGTTTAGTTTGCACAAGGTTAAACAGTAGCCTGCTCTTAACAAACCATTCCCATTCATGAAAATTCCTCCTGACCAAAGTGTTATTTTACAGTCTACTTTCTCAGACTTTGCTGGTACTGACACATATGAAACATATTCTGAGCCGTTTACCTTTAATTCGTTGTAGTTATTCCGCCATTTTTATAATGACGAGGATGATATCATTTCTATTGATAGTTTCTATTAGGCAATATACAATCAAACACCAAACTCCACAGGTTACTCAGCAGAAGCTCCAGTAACCATCACCTCTTATTCTAAATCAGAACCGGTAGATGGCGCTCTATAATAATATTAGGCTACCCTATACGCTTTTCGGAGTTAGAGGTACAAAATTATGCTTTTTTCCTTGTCACATTTACGCATTTACACGCATCTGTAATATGTATCTTTCACATAGAAATTTGATTAAATTTTATTTGAATAGTGCTTTTACCAATGGGCATTGTCATAAAGTAGGTTTATGTAAATAAATAAATGTAGGATATCAATTTTTAATGTATACATTTATACATTGATCACTAATGGGAAAGCCAGAGGTGATGGTGGCAAGGAACAACTCCCTGAGACAATATGAGGAAGAAACCTTGAGAGGAACCAGACTCAAAAGGGAACCCGTCCTCATCGGGGTCACTCCGGGTAATGTGATTATAAATAATTCCACTCTGTAACTGTATGGTACATGCTCTAAAGTGAAATTTTCTAAACAGGAAATTCATTTTAGTTTTCCCATGAAGTCTATTTTGTTGAAGTTATCAACTGTTCATGATGGAGACTTGAATGCAAAACTGTTTGTGGTCATTGCAGTCCTAAAGCTATCAAAGCAATTGTGGCCCAAAGCCATCATAGGAAAACTGTTCATATCAATTGCAGTCCAATGTATTTAAGTAGTACCATCCTCAGTAATCTCACTGATCTTTGGGCTGTCCATGTGGGGCCATCCTCAGCAACAGTGAGTGATTTCCAAGTGATGAGAACTCCAACCAGATGGATCATGCAGCTCCAGAGAGCAGAAGGGAAAACATGAGTGTACCCTGAAGAATTATTTAATGCACATAATTGGACCTTGAGGATCACTCAGTCTGTTTCATTAACCACTTTATCCTGATCAGGGTCATGTTGGATCTGGATCTCATCTCTTGAACACTGGATGTGATGCAGGAATACACCTAGATGGGATGCCAATCCATAGTATCATGTGCCCACTCACACCTAGGGGTAATATATCTTAGCCAATTCACCTACTGGTATGTTTTGGGAGGTTGGTGGAAACCGGAGAACCCAAAGGGGGCAGCATGCAGGCATGAGGAGAACATGCACAGAAACTCTGCGCAGACAGTAATCTGAGCTCAGGATTCAACCCTGGAAAATGAGGACCAATGGTGTACCATTAAAGTTTTACTCAAAAAGCAAATTGAAGGTATATGCAACATGCACCTTCCCAGTTAAAAAAAAAAATACATACCTTATGACTCAGTGGGTCAGTGAGACCTTTTATGTTATTTATACAATGAAGCCTTTGTGTCTTTCCTTCATAATAGATAAATAGTTAGCCCGATGATTCTATTGCCACTTGGATAGATACCTCACTCCTTTCAGAAAGGCCATAATAAGTTTATAAACCCACAGAGTGATGCCATCAACAGATCTGTGGTGTGTAGTAGATACATGTGTGATATGAGATTTTGTCCTCCACCCCTGTTGGCTGTCAAAGACATTTTGACCAATCATGCTAATTCTATTGCTAGGTTGCAATATATTCAAAACTGTGCCACTAGACTTCTTACACATACCAAGCGCTCAGCTCACATTACTCCTATCCTTTCTGAACTACTCTGGCTACCGGTTTTGTTTCGCATTAAATCTAAAATAATCCTCCTTATATTTAAATCACGTCATGGTTTGGCAGCATGCTTTCTCAGTGAACTGCTTTTCCCCTACAACTCGACCCGTTCTCTCAGGTCCTCTGGGTTCGGAGTCC
Organism: Ictalurus punctatus; assembly: GCF_001660625.3. Lineage (NCBI taxonomy): Eukaryota > Metazoa > Chordata > Actinopteri > Siluriformes > Ictaluridae > Ictalurus > Ictalurus punctatus. The sequence continues at coordinate 24,787,988 of NC_030425.2, forward strand.
TCTCTGTCCCTAGATTTCGTTGCTCTACCATGGGTGGCGGGTCTTTCAACATAGCAGCACCCAAGATCTGGAATTCACTTCCTCTGACTCTTCGCAGCATCACTTCTGTCTCCAAGTTCTTAAAACGTATCTGTTTTCTCAGTGTTATTTGTCCTAACGTGTTGCTATGCATTTTGCTCTCAATGACTATACTATGTGTACTGTGTTTTTCATTTTTTGTGTTTGTCCATGATTGCTTATGTATTATTGTATTACTATTGTAAAGCGTCCTTGAGCTCCAGAAAGGCACTATATAAACTAAACTTATAATAATAATAATAATAATAATAATAATAATAATAATAATAATAATAATAATTATTATTATTATTATTATTATTATTATTATTATTATTATTATTATTATTACAATCCCCCTTTCTCTGCCCATGAAATTTGTATCTGACCGCCCACTCCTGCCTACATGTGAGAAAAAAACTAATTGTGTTCACAGTTCCTCTGAACACTTCTAGCATGCAGCAATGGCTGCCATATACACCTTTAGCATAGATGGGGACTTGCCAATGTCTAGCAGTCCTTGGAGAAAAGTATTTTGGGAATAGGGCAGTGTACCAGATCCACCCAATGGTGTGCACACCATTCAGAACAGGCCTTCCAGCTCTTAAAAGTGCATCCCCATAGCTAATAACTGGATGAAAACCACCCTTATTGTGAACAAGAAAGTTTAATGGAACTACTTGTTTTGAGCTGCAAGGTCTACTGTATCAATAGTATCACTGTCCAAGAGAGAACAAATACTAGTGACCTAGTGCCCTGAAAAAGGGGCAGTGGGAAAGTGGAAGTTTTTATTATTTGAACATTGTTAGTAGGACACACTGATCTGATGGAGTTGGGTAGAGACTTTGCCCCCATGACGGATATCCTACTCTGAAGCTGCAGAGCTTCCGAACCAATCCTTTTTGTTAAATAAGCCTTGCTTCTTCAGCATACTAAAGGCTGGGCCCCTCCTGCAAACACAAGGACATATTTCTATTTGTGGCTTTTATGGTCCAGCTGTAAGCTCATAACCTACTTTTTAAAGGCTTATAGCTCCTTACCAGAAACTGACACTACTGGTTTAAACCATTGGAAGGGAACCTTTAGAAATTTCCTGTGTTCTGAGGCAGTAGGGACCTGAAAATAAGAGTCCAATGATGCAAACTAATCCTGCTTGTATCTGCTTGAAAAGACTTAAATGAAAACCATCATTCTTGTTTTGAGTAAGAAAATATGTTGAGTAGGACCCCTTGTTTTTTATTTAAATTAAATGACATTTTATTTGTATAGCACTTTTTTAAATGGACACAAAGCAGCTTTACAGAAATTTACCTTTTCGATTATGCCTCTGTCCATCATAGAACACGTTTTTTAAATTACCTTTTTGATTGTGCCTCTGTCCATCAGAGAACAAACTTCTTGGTTTAGAGTAACACGTTTGTTAGGTCAGATATAAACAAAGCCCTCTGCCCCAAAACAGATTTTTCCCAATGGGGCAGAACCCACATTAGGACTATTAGAACTCACTGATCTGATGGGTGATGTTTTTAGCTGTAAAGTGTTCCATCACCAGCACCCATGTCCCTTCTGTGTCCATGTGTATTGGAATATGAATTAAAATAGTGAATGTCAAAATAAAAGACTTTTGAACAAGTTTGCTTTATAAGAAGGTACAGGCAGCCAAACTCAACCAAGCATTCAACAAACACATGGGGGGAAAAATGTAACTTACATATAAGAGGTTCTTGAAGGTTTCTATGGATAGGTAAGGGTTCAAAGCCTCCTTAAAGGCTCCTACATAGAATCTTATCTAATAGTGAAACACTCTGTTATAGGATTCTACATAAAACATTTAGGTCTTTCCCCAGCTGAAAAACCAAATAACCCTTACAGGTTCTAAATTTTCCAAGGGTGTACTACTTCCACCAATGCATCATGGTGTAATTGGGTTATCAAACATAAATTTCACTGACCACTGAGGTTTTCCTAAGGAATGTATTATATAATTGTATTCATTCATGGTCCTTAGGCTGAGTCATTTCCTTTGCTAGAAAATCAGTTATTTAATTGAATATGGCTGAATATTTCATCAACCATTGACGTCATACATTATTTGGAGCTTGATTTTTGCTGCTAGTTTGAAATACTAAGTGACCTACATGTGACCTATGTGCCTTAGTGACTAAGTGAACTATGCGGTCATTGTAGAATCTTACTAACGCAGACAAAGGCAGTTCAGTGCATTTATTCACACATTTATATGGGCTGCTTTCATTGTTCAGCCTCTTTCTTCTCATGATCTCAGTCCATTCATGAAAAAATGTCTGCCCTCTCCAATCACATGGAGGCCTTGCAGTCTATTTGTAATCCCTTGTGCAATAATGTTCTGTTGGATCAAAGGTTATGCTGGGTGTATTTTCTGTCTATGTTCCGTCCTAATGAGCCATAATGCCAACTGGTAAATAAGACCACAATCTATTTACACCATGTTGCTCAGCATCGCATGGGCTACGTCTCTGCTGGGATACATTTGGAGGTCTTGCACAAGCATGGCAGTGCATTAGAGTACATGGATGTTTACTTTTGGGTCGATATTTGTAGGTCAAACATTTTATGAAATTGTTTTAGACACTGATTTTTACACAGGACAAACGGCTTTTAAACCAGACAGGGTTTTTTCCCCATATTAAAGACTGGGGATTTCAGTAGCCATATTGGTTGGCACTGATGGTCAGACTTTATTTAAAACCTGGTAGCAAACTGACCCAGGATTAGGATTAAAATTAACAAATAAACAAGAACAAAAATGTGAAACAACTGTATGTTGTCCTTGTAAGTAAAATACAAAATAGGTTCAATTGGATGTTATGGATATTAAAATTGCATTAAGTAACCGTATATATACAATTATGCTTTACTCAGTGAAAACTCTGTACCATAATGTGAAAGAAGAGAAATCAAGAAACAAATGGTAGAAAATAGCAGTGACAAAAATGGGAAAATAATAACAGTATAAAACATAAGAAATGTACAATAAAAAGTGTAAAATGTGACATGAAAATGCACTTATCAATATTAAAGAAATGTGGCAGCTAATTAGTTAGCTAAATGCTGTTATTATTTTTTTCCTTTTCTTTTCTTTTGTTTTTTGTTATGTATTGTTTTTTAATCAGTCATAGATGAAGCCTGACACATGTTTATTTGTAATGTGTTCCAGACCTGGTGCATAAAAACAAAAGGCTGTTTCACTTTTGTTATTAGCACGGCATGATCATAAACCTTGATTTGCAACATTGTTTATCAGACCTTCATAGATGTATGAAGGTGCTATACCAATAACAGATTTCCAAACGAGTAATAAATAGTATACACACTTTTAAAGAATACAGGCAGGCAGGCAGTAGAGCAATGCTGGTGCTGCTCTAATATGATCTTGTTTTCTAGTATGTTTTCTTTCTTCTTTTTTTGTTGCTGCTACATTTTGCATACGTTGTAAAACGTATGTGACAAATTGTGCATTTATCAATTGTAAAATTACTTACTGTAAAATGGTGAAATATACTAATAAATGGCACAAAAATAGAGTGGATATGGCTCTAAATGGCTCTAAGAAGTTCAGAAGTTCAAGAGGTGGCCTTTGTCTTTAAGGCCACCTTGTAAGCAAACAAATGTCTGTTGCCCTCTTGTGGATATCTCAGTCAGATCACAGTGGCATATAACCGTACATCCACTGTTCAAAAAACCCCAGGTATAATAGTGTTTCTACTATTCCATACACACTTATTCATCCTGCTGTACATCTCATTGTGCTCATTGACTAGACCCACATGCACACTCAGCAGACTGTCTGTGCAGGCTGTTAAGGGACTGATTAGGCCTCTGATTTGCTTGCATGTTCCCCCACCAATGCCTCATCAGGGCTGTGTATGCAGGCACTCAGCATTCACTTTGAAGCTCAAAACCATGTTTTGACTATGATGTCTCTTGTTCTTCATTGCGCTGTGATCGACTTTGTTGGTGCTACTTTGATTAAAACCACGTGAAAGCCTCTCTCTCACACTCTTTAAAGTGCCCAGGCTAATGGCTGTCAGGATTACTGCCAAATTCAGGGTGCTTTATTTGCTCCTCTAGCTCTTTTAATGTCATGCATTCACTTCTTTTTTTTGCACGCACTTGTTTGTGTTAGAGCTAAAAACCACTCCCTGTCTTGAGCATCTCTCCTGAGAAATGCTGTGCTCCAAACCAAAACTGAAAAGTAAAACTGTAAGAAGTATTTACTATCTTATTAGCAGAATTTTAGCTTAAAGCTAAGTCAAAGCTTTATAGTTATATTAATGGCTGTGTTTTTGTTGACTAGGTCACCTCTGAGTTCAAGTTCAAGTTCCCAAGGGAAACCCATGCTACTGAAGCTATCTGGGAGTGTCAGTGCGCTGCCTCCTTGCCTGGAGATGTCATGAGGAAAGTGATTGGCAGGCCTACTCCAACCCTTACAACACCCAGCTGCATGATTACAGGGAAAGGCTCTATGTTCTTTCACCTGTCCTAATGCACCAGTGTACAGCTCTAAGCATGCTTCACAGTGAATGAGCTAGTTAGGATGTTCACAGCCATTTGAAGTGCCTTGTCTTTATGAGCAAACATCTGGAGTGTCCCAAACAGACACCACACAGCTGGCCCAACAAAGAGAGCACAGGGTAAAAACACTCTAAGTACAGCCTTTGGGCTGTGCTGCCAGAGACAGCAGTATCCCTCTTCTCCTCATCTGCAACAACATGCAAAAACACACCTCACTGTGAACAGCAGTGGCTGCAGGCCGAACAATACAACATTACATATGTGCAAACTAGGGGCCTTATGAAAACTTCATGGTAACAATACCGTATTACCCAATATCACGGTTCAAGTGTTAATTAATTTGCTTTGGGAAATGGTAAAGCAGGCATTTCCAAGTTTCCAAAAGTTTCCAACATTTATTTTTCTTGATTTGTTCCTAATATGTTTGTTGTTTTAAAATCTAGAGATAGAAATGTGTTTTTTGTGACCACAATTATCTAAACCAGTATACCATCACATTAACTTTACATATAATTCCGTTCTCTCTGTTATAGGCCTCCTTGCCTAATAATTTCACATTATTCCAATATACAATCACCCTCCACTTTATTAGGAACATCTGTACAGTTTTATCTGTACAATTTATGCAGTTATCCAATCAGGTGTCAGATATGCAATGCATAAAATCTTGCAGATACAGTTCAAGAGATTTAGATAATATTCACATTGAACACCAGAAGAGATTACACAGAAGGGTGCAATAATAATAATAATAATAATAATAATAATAATAATAATAAATACAGCAAGTTCTGTGGGCTACAACAGATGGAGATCACATCGGGTTACACTGCTATTAGCTGAGAACAGTGGGCACAAGCTCGTCGACCTGTACATTGGAATACATGATAGCCCCATTCATTTATGTGAACTTATTTCTTCTCTTGAACTCCAATAGTCATGACAAGTTTTGGATATTGAACTCAAGTTTTTTCAAAAATTAAAATTAAAGTAATTCATTGTAAAACTTGTAAAACATGACTTTTTGAGTTGAAACAAAGGTTAACTTCAGGTTGAGTTTACTCATGTTTTTAAGGCAGCAGGTGAACTTTTGTTTCTAAGTTTAACCAGCTGAAATGTTTTACAGGTTTATCTGCATGATTTAGTGCACTGAGTTGCCACAATATGATTGGCCATTTGGATGATTGCATACATGAGCAGCTGTTTCCTAATAAAGTGTCAGTAACGGAGCTCTAACAGAGGCATAACAATTGATTCGTCACTTTTTTTACTTAAATAATTAAACAATCAAGGAAATTCACCATCAGCTGAGAGTTTGAGTTTTCAGTTCCAATAGTATGCGCAAAGTTTTCACCTAGTGAATTCGTATAATTTATATATTAACAATCAATGGATAGTATATATTAAATATTTTGTAAATATTTATTTATTTATTTATTTATTTATTTGTTCCATTCTTTTAGTTTATATCCAGTTGCTTATTAAATTTTAACGACATAACTAGTGAACTAACGGATGTATAATATCTATGATTGTTCACTGTATATTGTTTTGATATTTTTTAAGTGGCAGTCTATGGAAGTGTGTGTTAAGGAGTTAGGCATAGGATTCAGTGCAGCACATGCAATGCCGTTCAAGGGTGGAGCAGGTGCTTGGTGGTGGTTACTTGTGGTCCAGGCCAGGTGTGGGAATTTGAATTCATGCATGAGGCTGATTTGCTTCAGTTGAGCTCAGCCCATCCCCCAGTTATATTCATCTGTCCATCTTTCTTATTGCTGTTTTCTGTCACAAGGCATTCACTGGAAAATATTTTCCAATTTCTGTTATTATTCTATTATATAAATCAGTCATTCTAAACAACATGTCGTTATAAATGTATAAAAATGGCATATAATGACAGATAATTGAAAGTTTATTTTAAATTACATCTGCTCATAGACAGTAATATATACTGTATTACAATATACAAAATATATTACTGTCTTTGAGTGGATTTAATTGAAACTAAACTATAATGAACTATAATGAAGTCAGCTTAAAGACACTTAATAAGCACTTAATAGTTTACTCTTAGTTAATAATCATTAGTTTAGGATCTGTTTGAGATTTTTTGTTTGTTGTTGGTGGTGTTGTTATTTTAAACATGTGCATAACTAAAAGAACAAATATATGAATAGATAGATAGATAGATAGATAGATAGATAGATAGATAGATAGATAGATAGATAGATAGATAGGCTGTTTTTTTTATGTATTCATACCGTCCCTATTTTTAACTTGACATCGGAAATTATGCAGAATCGGAAAACCAGTCCAGTAATTGAGGCCACCTACAGATGGAGACTGAAACCTACATGAGAAGCCCCCCATCATTACGCATCATTTCAATGGGTTGAAATGACTTTAGGAAGGAAATAGAATTATCCACAGACATGATACCATATACCAAGAAAAAAAAAAATTTAATTTCACAGCAACAAGTAAAGATCACATGACAGTTCTGTAAAAAAAATAATAATAATAAAATAACCAATTAAAAAGTTTCTGTTATTTCATGATGGCTGTATATAAAATGAAAGCTAATCCAGAGATCTGACCATCACAGAGATCTGAGTCAGTGGTTAACCCAAATTTGAATGTTCAGTTCTAATAGTATGCACTGATTTTACTACGGACCAAGCAAATCAACGACTTATTTATAACACTTTTATATAGAATGACATAAAGGTTGAAACCCTACTACTAGTGATGTGACTAAATACTATACCTAAACTATAAACTACATTGAATATTACTATCCTCCTAAGATTATGTGCCATATTTTGTTACAGTGGTGTGTATATTTATATATATACACACACACACAAATTAGCCAAGCACTAGCAGCTCCATTTCCCCCAACATCTGCTTGAGCTCTTCTACCAATCACCGATTAGACAATTAGTAGCCAATGCACTTCCTGTTAGCAAACGCATCGTTGTGAGCTGTTTCAAGCCATCGGGGTGCCCTGTGAAGTCTTTGTGCTGGAGAACTTGAAAGGCCTGTTGTGATATAAAGGCAGTTTCGGGGGCAAACTGTTTAGTGGAGAAGAGGCACTTGAGAGGCGGTTGGATGTTTATTTGGTTGACAGACGACGGAGCTGACGCAGGTAGGTGGAACAGGGCAGCTATTTTAAGGGGGGCCTTTACAACCCTCATACATTCCGTTTATTGGAGCAGAAAGCTGTCATTCTTTCAGGCAATGACAGAGCTCCATTTAGCTCCAGCTCATGGCCAGGAATACTTGTGTATTAAGTGACCACACCTGTCTCCGTTTGCCTTCTCTTTTGTTGTGGCACGATGTTTATTTGAATAGAAGTTTGTGGATGCTGCAGATTCACTGACGCTATCAAAAGAACCTTTTGGAGGTCATTTCTGTTGCTAGACATGGATTATGGGAATGTTCATGAATCTGTGATTGTTCTTTTTTTCTTATTATTAATCAGCAATCATGATCTACTTTCTTTGTAATGCGTGTCTAATTACAATTCCACTATGACCTCAATTCAGATTTAAACAGTTAAATGGTTTTGAGTCTTCTGTAGTCATTCAAGTCCACTGTCAGCCTTCTACTGACCCTAGATCTATTTCTGTTGTCCATTTGTTGGCAAAACGAACATTAAAATGACAGAGATTTTGGAGCTTTGCAGGGATTTCTAAATGCTAATTCTTTGTAAATAGAGAGAAGCCTTCAAGCTTGTACACCCTTGTGCCAAAATTCCTTCAGTCAGAGAGAGAACTGGCTTGTAAATGTCATCTCCATTGTGCTTGTTGTCTTAGCAAACTGTTTTGGACTTAACTGGTGGTGTATTGTCATAAAATGAATTAAACAAAGAATTAAAGAAAGTAAAGTTGCTGTAGAAGTTTGGAGTGGGGGGGGGGATTCCTTCATTAGTCAACACTCTGAAAAAGGAAGGGCCCTCTCCAGCTCTCTTTTCAGGGAAGTGCATGCCTGGAAGGGCAGAAACTCTTTCCCTCCTGCACCCTCCCAGGCGTCTACTGCATGAAGCTTTCTGAACTAAAGGAGGAGGATTACACTCCTGGGAGTAACCATTCGGTCTGTAAAAGACGCCCAATCTGCAAACCAGGCCCTGGACGAAGTAAACAAAGGCAAGACAGTGACTTGGCTCTGCTGTCCCTGCAGAAATGCTGCCCACGCATAGTCTAGCAGTGTCTGCAAGCGTATTTTTAGGCTCAACAGCAAACTTTTTTTTCTATACTTAAACTCCAAAGTGATCTATTCTTACTAGTGTTTTATGTGACCAAGGACTATTGATGCCTGGTTAAGATGATGCTACAGTATGCCAGCTGTGGATGTGGTTTGTGGGAACGGGTTAAACCCTGCTTCTGATCAGCCCTGCTTTTCCTTCTAAAGGGAGGCATTAAAAGCACACAGCTCTTTTTTTGTTGTTGTTGTTCTGAGCTTTATTAACTTCCACTTAAGTTAGGGTATTGTCATGTGCACAGCACATACATCACAATGTTGAACAGGAACTGTATAAAACTACAGACAATATTTGGTAAAATGTCAACAAGGTTCAGAGCACACCACCACAGGACTCAGACAGACAGTCCAACAACTTCACCAGAGATGCAGAGAAATGGCCGTAAAGGAATTGACAGAAATAAAAATGAATTGTTTATTTCCATATTGTTCATATTTTTAAGTACAACTCATAAAAATGGACATTAGGCTATTAGAGACGGTTGTGGAGTGGCTGATTAGATTAGGCAGTGATGCATTTCTGTTCATTCATTCTTGCTACCGCCGGAGTGCATGGCCGTGCTTGTTGATACTGCACGCTTTTGGTTAAGCAAATTTAGTCCGGTTGATTTGTATCTGTTCCAGATCATGATGAGGGTCAGAGAAGCTATTTGCCTTCACTGAGCGTCCAGCCAATTGTAAACAATATCCACAATGATGCAAAACAGCTCCATTTGGAAAGAGGTTTGACATGGCTCTAGGAAAGGAAAAAGTAAGAAGAGGGAAATGGCTCCTCTGACACAACAGCATTTCAGGGAAATCAAACAAACTGAATAATTCTACATGGTCAGGTAGAATAGAAACATGAATATTAGTAAAGCAGAGGAATTATACAATGCGAAAAAAGTGGATTTCAACAAATACTGTAATACATATTCCTCAGATTCTTCGTCAAGATTTCTAGATAAATATGGCTGTGATTTCTGATAAAGACTTTCATTCTAGAGTCAGTCTAACAAGACCATTTTCATTCAAATTTGAACCTAATTACCAGTCACAATCACCCCTATCAATCCACTCATCCACTTATCCCTGTCCACATTCACCATATAACACAAAATGTGACTTTAATTAATTAAAGGACATTCTCAAATCATTTTCATGCTAATTTAATTTTGTACCTGTAACAAACACAAATAATAATAAGGAATGCTTCACTTGAGATCATCTCAGTCAGTCCTAAATGGATTTGATAAACCGCTTTCTGTTATGGCAGTAAGCCTACTTCTCCTGAAACACCCAACCTAAAAAGCAGCCACTCGGCATTTCACCAATTATGCAATGTTCTATTTAACAAAATATATCAAGAAAAATATAGGGTTACCGGTCAAGCATATAGTGCAGTCTCACAGCTGTCTTCAAATATTTCCACCATGATTATCATTTCTAAAAGTAAATCACAGGGTAAAGATAGCTCAAACGTGACAAGGCGCAGCTAGTGGCCTTCCAGGACTTCAGCCGAGGGGCGACGCAGCAACAGGAAAAACATTTGTCGTCAGCAAAACTGGGAAGAGGAGTCTGTCGGTCAACAACGTTATGAGGTAGAGAATGAGTGAAAGGGACATATGTCTCCTTTGAACTTATCAAATTAATAAAAAATAAATAAATAAACATAAATGAATGAACCACAAAAAAGAAAAAAAGAAAAAAATTAATATGAATAGACTATAATGTTTCTCAACCCAAGTATTCCTGCATTTATGCTTTATCCCAGACCTAATCACACCTCTACCAAGTAATCAAGAATGCTGAATAAGTGGTACAAGTGTGCTGAGAGCTCAGATCAAGCAACATGTCCGTCTAGGGGTCCTTGAGGATTTAGTTGGAAAACGTTCAACTCCATGGCCACTTTTCTATAGATTTCATGTTCTGTTTCTTTTATCAGTACATTTGAATACTAATTTTATATATATATATATATATATATATATATATATATATAAGTACATATATATAGGCCTAACGCTTCCCTGAACACCACCATGGCCCATAATGTACAACAGGGAAGACTGAATTGAATTTCATTTGTATGAAGTGGTCTGGAATTTACTTGAAGACACCTTCCTCTATAGATCTGACAAAGATTGACAGCGGATAAGTTCAGAGTTCAGCCCCCCACCCCACAAGCCACCCACACCCCCACCCGACCCCACCCCACTGGAGCAGAGCTAAAAACAGATTTGAGGGGTGTAGGACTTCAACAGCCCACTTTCAGTGGCCAAGAGTAAGCTGATACTGTTTCGGTTAGACCCCCAGAGCTCGGACATTGGACAATGGCTTCAGTGCGTAATACCATTGGGGTTGGTACAATTTCACAAGTCAAGAAACTTGAACTAATCCTGTGTTCATGCTAATCCTGCAATTCACATATGCCACTTTGGAAGTCATGAATATGACTTGGAGCAAGTTCAAGTACTTCTATCGAACTGTCTATAAGCTACCCAAAACATAAAATACAAATCAGAAATAATTGGACCAATCTGATCGTTTGCTTGTCCCTGAAGTGGTACCATCAAGTGGCATCTTTTGTACCATTAATATGTATTCTTACCTTTAAGCATATTTTAAAGTACATAATTGGACCTTAAGGAGTGATGTACCTTTACTCTGAAGACTAATTAAAGGTACACCACATGCACCTTCCCAGGTAAAAGATACATACTAAAGGTACAAATGTGACAAGGGTAAGTACAGTTTGGTGCATTTATTTCTGAGACAGTAGATGCTGTAAGGTTTTCCCAACAATAATTTGCTTTGTCTTCGCATCTTCCCAAGTCTTCACTGTTGAAAAAAAAAATCAATAATTAAATTACACCTAGCTGAAGCATCACAAATCATAGTCAATAGTAATTATAATAATAAATATGTCCAAGTCATATTGACGAGTTCTTCCGTGGGCGTAACTCATAATTCTGCTCATTTTCGACATGACGTGCACCTCACCATAAGGCTATGTCCAAAACGCATTCTAAACTGTAGGTCAAATAGTAGCTTACACACACCAATTTTCACGCATGCGCAGGTGTGGTTTGGTGTGGTTACATGCGGTTTTAGACTTAGCCTAAGATTTTGTGCACTTTCTTTTCTGTGGACAAAACATCCACCACTCCTCTCCTTAACCTTAAAAAAATTTAAAACAAACAAAAAACCAACAGTGCAAAAACCCATATTGTAGTTAATTGTAGGAATTTCAGGTATTAAACACTCGGTAGCAGCAGAAAGGATAAATAAACAAATAAATTAAAAGTGTTTTTTTTCCACACATAGAAAGAGGCTGTTTAAAAGGAAATATAAACGAACGATTATAAATAGGATAATATACATGATGATAATAATAACAATCATAATGATAATGATAATAATGCGATACACTCGACCTCGTGTGTAAGATTTGTAGAAAGTGCATCGTCCGGGCTTCCCCCTGCATTGGCTGCATTTGTTGTGCCTTCTTCCCGTGTTCGTTTAGATTCTTGGCAAGAAATGTGTCACCGTCATTGCTGTTGACACTCGGTTTCCTTTTTTTGTCTTGCCTGTCCTGCTCAGTCCGATGTACATGCCTGGGTATGCCAGGGACTCGTACGCATTGTAGTTGTTTGCCAGGAGAGTCTCTCTAAATTTGCACTCGTCTGTGTACTGCACCTGAGACGGAAAAAAAGGAGGGGACAAAAAAGGTTGGGACAATATAAATATTACGTGGTGTATAATATAATCTAAGGGGGGAAAAAACATTATTCTGTAGGCTAATCTTTAAATGAAAGCAGTAAAATAATATGCTTAACAAAATGGCATAACGTTTTAACTGTTATGCAGCAAAAATAGCACTAAACCCCTTTCCTCCTCACTTGGAGGTCCTCTGGAGTGAAGGGTGCATCGTGTGCACCTTTAATTTCATGGATATAGGCATAGTATAACTTTAAACTCCTTTTTTGGGTGGGGGGTCCCGAGATCTTTCTTGGAATCCACTTGTATAGAAAAAGATTGTACATCATGAGCATCTTCACCAACCTCATATATTCAAGATGTGTGTTTGAGTTGGCTTATCATAACCTTCTGTAACATTCATATCATCCACCAGAAGTAAATAATCTAAACATTTGTCCAAATATAAGTAATACATGTGTTTAAAATATCTTTAAAGAAATCCCCGAAACAAAAAAAACATTTTACTCCAGGCTACATATTTTATGTGTAGGACAAGTCAATCTGAGACTGTTAGTCAGTATGTTTGATGGGTTTGGTTTGGGATGGGCTGGTGTGTGTGTGTGTGTGTGTGTGTGTGTGTGTGTGTGTGTGTGTGTGTGTGTGTGTGCGTGCGTGCGTGTGTGTGTGTGCGCGCGTTGGTTATACACCCAGTGTGTGTGGGTGGCCTTGTCTCTTTGGCCGGTTCATCTTTACTCTGGAGCAGGACAGTAGGTGCGCGCTCCGGCCCGCAATGCTAAGAATGGAATGCGCGCGTCTAAGTGATGTACTGCGCTCCCGGGTTTATCCGGGCCCACAACCAAAACACGACTATGAGCAATCTCAGGATAGACAAGAGGGGGAGGGGGGTGAAGGGTGAGAGGATTATAACTCTAGAACGGGGTGACGTGCCATCGGGCAACGATAAGCAAAACTACAGGCGGAAACCGGCCGTAAATCTACTCACAGATCCGTAGAGCTTCCCCTTGCTGTTCATGGCCACGAATAGCTCGCTCCGGACGCCGTACAGTGTCACGACTCCGCGCTCGACCGGAGATATCTCAAGAAGACCTGCGACCAACAACAAAATACATACATGACCTTGGGTGACTCATATCTGTAGCCATATCGGGCCACAGCATTTGTAAAGTGTTGGCTTTGTTTACATTTTAGGACGCTACAGCATCCTCATTGAAGGAAATTGCAATTTCCGCCTGTGGAGCGTTTCGCAAACTACACCTAGGCCTATTATCATTCCGTGTGAAGATATTTACCCTTCCTCCATCCTTTTTAGACTCCTCGGCCTATTGGACTTTTGTGATCCCTGAGTATTAGCTGCTTTAAGAAGCAATCTTCAGACTAACATCTGTATCTCTGAAGATACTCCAAATTCTAGGAGTCCTTTTAAACCATTCACACATAGGCTGTATTAAACGTCTTTTAAAAAAAAAGTGTAAACGACCTCGAACTCCATTCACAATATACTATATATAACATTTGAGCTAACATATAGAGATATTAACCCTTCATACATAGTTACACACTTTTATTAGACTCCTTATTAAACTTCTGTGATCGTTTTCCCGCGGAACTATAAAGTAAAAACAAATATTTTAAGTTAAGAGAAATGTGATATATTGTGTATGAGTTCGAGATCTTTCTAGACGTTTGGCACACAACCTTCGCCTAGCTTCTGTTTAATATAGGCTAGATGTGTGCGTCCTACTTAGAATGTTGCCTCCTACCCTTTATAGAGGTGCTGCGAGGCTCCTGTGTATGTAATGAAAACGTATATGTAATGTATCCCCCGTCCAGTTTTATGTCATGCCTTAAAATAGTCTATGGGGACACAAAACAAATCTCAATATCGAGCAACTGCTATTGCATATGTAGTTATAACAGACATATGCTTATTATACCCTCCGTTTCTCTGCTGTCATTATACACCTTAATCTGGGTTGTCCATTAATTAGACACACAGAAGACCTTGGGATCAATCTTCCATAACAGATGGGTTTTATCCCAAACCCAACTTTGAGAACAACTTTGGCCAACTATGTTGGCCCGGTTCCGACCCATCTCATGTTACACAGACCTGTGTGGTATTATTTATCAGGGTGCGGAAAGCATTAATGGACCCAGATGTTGACTTCCTCCACATGTGGTTTGTTTTATAAAACAAAATAAAGCAGCCGAAAACTTTTACAGTGGACACATTAGTTATCTTCTGTATCACCAGATTAGTTACCAGAGCGTAGATAGGTGACTGGGTATATCAGTACATCAGACCCAATATTTCACATATTATTATTAAGCTTTATATTGCCATCAGACAGCACAGATTTTTGTTCATTTCGATCGGCTGGTACTGAAAGAATTAAAGTATCCTAATATGTCCTAAACACTCGGACCAACGGCTCAAAATAGGCCCACATGATGAAACTTACTGTAACGGTTTTCGTTGTGCACCCCAGTAATCCTACCGTCGGGTAATACTTGGAGATGAAACCCAATGCCCACGTTGCAGTAGAGGCGCCGCAGTCTCTTAATGCCCGTGAGATAGTCACTGTCCCGGTTGACTTCTCGCTTCTCCCCGGGAATCCGGGCCAAAGAGCGCGAGTAAAGAGTCTCCCAGCGTCGCTCCATGGGCAGAGGAGCGCAGCGCACCGAGCTCGCCACGAGTCCCAACACCAGTAACGGCAAGAGGGCCGAATGAACACTCATCCTCCTGACCAACACGGAGGCACGCGTCACTGTCTGCAGGCGTTCAAATACTCTAAAAATATGCTCTTTGTCTATTTTGGTGTCCACGGTCCCCCCTCGCCGCCCCCCAAAAAAAGATTCCACAGAGCAAAAGCGCTTACTCACAAGCGAAGCCGCGGCTCGCGCTGTTGAGCGGCATGAAGTCGCGCACGATGTGGTAGCGCGAGCGCCCTGAAATCACACTCCGAGTCCAAGTTTGCAGGTCCGGAGTGACTTGACCACCGTTCAGCAACAAAACTCGGCCATGCCGTGCTTTTTTAGCCCCAACAACTATATTTATGCGTGCAGAGGAATTACATCACGGGTCAAGCTTCGCATCACAGGGAGACATGAACCACTGACAGCGGACCGAGTCCTTATAACACGCGCGCATACGAGCTGTGGGGTTTAGAGAGGAGGCAGCGCGCGTGCGTGCGATTGGTCAAGCGCGACAGTGTGTGTGTGTCTGTGTGTGTCTGTAAGTGTGTGTGTGTCTGTGCGTGTGTGCGTGCGCGAGCGTCAGCGCGAGCTCTCATTCAGCAAACGTCATAACAGCGCTTTAAAGATAATGAAAGTTTTATGGCGCGTTATAAAGTGAGTGGAACTAATCCGGGTGTCGCGTTACTTAGCAGCTTAGAAGCTTGTAGTTATTGTTACTCCGGTTGTAGCTCTCTTCATTGTAAGAGAGAGATGAAATAATTTATCTTTGAGAGGATGTCAAATCGGAAATCACCAAGATAACAAACCCCTGTGTCAACCAGGAGGCAGTTTTATAAATGAACAATTATAGGAAAAAACAAAAGTCAGGTTTAATTCATTGCAAATGCTAATTAAAGACTGGGTTCAAAAAAGGAACTCATGACTCATGTTCTCTGTGTGAACAATACACTCTCCGAACAAAAAGCGTACTAAACCGTACCTTTCTTTGTCACTGGTGTATTACCTTCAAGTACGTATATTTTATCTAAAAAGATGCATGCACTGTACCTTTTAACCTTTACTCTACTGATGCACATTAGAAGTACACTATATCCATATTTCCGGACGACATGTGTATATTAGAGGTACAAAATAGAATGGTGCCAGAAAGATCCAGATTTGTAGCATTTTACTGAGAGGACACGTGCACATGTTTTAGCTGCAATTTGTTTCTCAGTAAAGAAACAGCGCAGTGTGGTGAAGTCTGTTGTTTGATGTTGATTGCACGCATAAAACGTGGTTGTTCCAACTGGCATGGTCAGAGCACGGAGATCACTCAGATTGACCATTTGTCGAGTCGAGTGGTCATGTCGTGAATGTTGTGCGTCATTGCAGCAGCGTGGGGGACACAAAAATGGAAACCAGTAAAACATCAACACTATGAGTCAAGCTTTCTGCATGTGCGTGTGCGTGTGTGTGCGTGTGTGTGTGTGGCCCCAGGCTGGTGTGGACCTCGAATGCGCGCTCCCTACTGATGCAGCAACGTAAACCCAAAAACCACAGGAGACACTAAAAGCCTTAACGACATGACGTGTCACTTCGCATCCTCACACTTCAGGCTCAGCAGTAAAGGTACCAAACTGTGTGCTGGTGTGGTAACATTCAAAGGATCCAATATTCAAATGGATCTTTAGTGTGTGTCTATATATATATATATATATATATATATATATATATGAGAGAGAGAGAGAGAGAGAGAGAGAGAGAGAGAGAGAGAGAGAGAGAGAGAGAGAGAGAGCTATTTAACTAGATATGTGGATGGGGTGTACCTTTAATCAGCTTTTAGAAAAAAAAAAAAGGTTTCAGAGGTCCAATTATGTACCTTAAGTTATTTTTTAAAGGTAGACTATATTTACAATACCAGGTGAACTATACATACTAAATTTACCACCCCAGCGACATGGACAAGTACGTTTATTTCTACGTGTTCTTTTTTCTTTTTTTTTTTTTTTTTCACTTCTTTATTAGTCAACAAAGAAACCATACTTGACATCTAGATATCACATTTATCTCTCTGCCATCAACATATCCCCTTGGCAATGCCGATGAGAATGAATGTATTATACATAAGGCCAAGCTGTTCTATCCTTGTCTCAGTACTCGATGTGATGGTACCATCAAGGGTGCATGTTTAGACGGTTAGTATGTATAGTACTATACCTATAGGAAAGTGTATGTGGTACTTTCATTAGTCCTTAAGAGCGAATAATAAATCGTTTTAAAAGGTTTCCAGGTAAAATATACATATTAAAGGAACACAACATGTCCCTTTTGTGGTACCACTACAGTAGAGCGAGAAGTAAACGTACAGCTTAGTACCTTTATTTCTGAGAGGTATTCCTAGAAGCCTGAGCTTAACATCACTGTTATATTGTTAATTCAGCTTAATGATAGCATAAATCAGTGTGTCTGACACAGAGACAGAGACAGAGACTGATAGATTAATAAAGGTAGCCTATAAAATGAAAAAAACCAACAACTAATAACTAAGAAAAACAATGTTAAATTTGACAACATACTGCATAAGACTGCATAATAACTGCACTTGTCCCCTTGTCATGATGACACGTTTTCTCACGTTCACGTCTGGCTACACTTCACTGTCTATTGACAGGACCCCCTTTCTTTATTCCAAGACATCAAACTGAAATGTCCCAAATGCTTCTAGATTTCAGGCTGTTGCCCGAGTTTGCTCAACCTCTAATCCAAGGTTGGGTGGTTCACTAATGCTACCCGCTGATGGGGGTCTTCTGCACACAGGAACGCGTCGTTTGATCTTCGTGCGTGTGTGTCTAGTTTGAGACGCTTGTATGACGTTGTGGACTCAAGCAGTGATCAAAAAACGCTCCATTGTTGGGTGGCTGATTTTCTTATAATACCAATTGAATAAGCGTGTCGTTGCAATGCCTGTTGGTTCGTTTTGGTGTGAGAATATTATTTCTTAAATATTAAATATAAATATATTTGGCTTTGTGTTATATGTGTACAGTTTGAATTGTTACATCTCTACTAATATTTTCTGTGTGATCTATCTATGTCATCATGATGATTCGGCTGTAGTCCTACATTTATATTATGTCTGAGTCGGTGTACGTTTGTAGATTAAATAATTTATGGTCTTAAATAGAACTGACGATTTTTTTTTCTGTAGGACATTGTTGTCTATCTCACGTTTAATAATCATAATAATAAGGGCTGCGCGCGGCCGCTCTCCATGGTGCTGCAACCCGACTCCGTTCAGAAAATGAATTCTACGTCGGAGGAAATTGTCCTCTTTGATATCAGAAGAAAATTGTGCTCCTTGTCGTTGTCATTGCAATTATCATGAAAATCCAGAGAACACACTGCAATGTTCTAATAAAAAATAATAATAAAATAAAAAATCTTAGCCAAAACAAGAAAACTATTTTTTTTATGTTTAGAGCAAATCAACCAACATTTTTTTCTTTTTATACAAAAGAAATAAATATATGTCTTTATTTCGCATTTTTAATTCTGTTAACACGCTGCCATAAAATAAATATAGAATTAAAGAGAAATAGTTACAGCCGTGCGTCTAACTAAATAAATCATTCAACCAGAGGATGCACCGTGATAAAAATTCATCCGAAGTCAAATAAATGAACAGATGATTCTTTTTCAGGTTTACGTTTTGGGCTTGTTGAGAAAGTGGACTCTCTGTCTTCTGTCTTCCTCGTCCTTTCTACGGCATGAGTATAGGCCATGGCAATCAACAAGCCTCTGTTATATTGCCCTTCTTATGACTGCACCATTGATCCCTAAATAAGAGAAAACATAGACGTTGTATCCCATCCCTTTGCCTCTTGATCTTTTGCAACCCCAGCTGGAGCTTATTGCCCCTGTGATCCTGCTGTTTGGGTCCAGAGATATGGCAGCCTACGGGGTGTTTTTTTATGTATTTGAGCGGCCCACATCTACATACATCTGATAAGCAGTGCTGCCCTCTATAGGACAATTTCAGAAATTACAGCGAGGCAATATATGCGCTGCTTCTTCCTATAGCCTAAATCACTGATTACCATATTAGATTTTATTTATTGTAATAATTTGTTTTAAAAGCTTGTATTCTAAAACATATTATAAAACTAAGAATTCTAACAACATAAAACGTCACATATTTCTTTACATAAAAATGTAAATAGGCCTGTCTATTTAATAATCAACCAGAAACTGCTAAGACGCAAACAAATACTATGCGATGTAGAAAACAAATAACATAAACTATTGTATAGACTGTGATTGTATACAAAATTAAATGTTAAATTAAATTAAATGTTTGCACATGCGATTGACAACAGGTTATATCAAACTACAAATTATACCAAATAATATTTTTTAATTAAATGGAATTGAATTGGAACTCCTCCCACTATTTTCACTATCAAATTAATTACATGACTAATGATGTCCCAAATAATGTTTTCTCTGCTAATCCGGGTAAATCATTAACGAGAGAGGAGGAGCAATGTTTTTGTTGCAAGCACAAGATACCTGTTAGTGGATCTTTTCCTGTTTCCTTTCTCACATGTACAAAAAAAACCACAGAAAATGAAGGCTAGTGCGACTGAGCTCGAGAGGCTGTAGGTGCACTTATTTTTGCGGTTCCAACAAAACGTATAAAGTCACAGCAGGAAATTGACATTTGACAAATCTGATAAATGGAACTGACATTTTCTCTGTTGCACATGAGTCATTCACACGAGTCATCACAGAAAATTCCCCAATGTTTGCGACCAGGTAAATCATAGCTAACCTATTTCAGCAGAATGGATGTTGGCATCGTGCGTCTCTGCATTACTCTTACTAATGTCCTGTACTGAGAGTTCAGAGCATGACAGGGAAGCAATCGGTAGCTCCCTGTAGAGCAGAGGTCATCTGAACTACTCCGACCTCTACGCACATGGCCGGTGGGAGGCCTGTCTGCTCCCCCCCCACCCCACCCACCCCCCCCACTCCCCCCCACAACCTGATGGGTCAATAGCGCAGGAATTCCCGACCATACCAATTAGACAGGCACGAGGACCAGCGCTCTGAAACCCTCGGGCCACGGGGGAAGGAGCCTGAATAGCCCGGATTTTAATTGGACCAGTTTCCACCACCCTAAACCTTGCGCTTCTGGTCATTTGTGTAAACATTAGGTTGAATGATCGACTTAAGTGTGAACAAATGTTAAGCATAATGTTTAAAACTGAGCATTCATTTGCGTTCATTAGTGTTTTATGCATGTGGTTGAATCGAGCTATGGAATATTCAGAGGAAAATTAATAGTTGCAGGCTATAAACATTCATTTTATGGTTAATTACTACATATTAATAGCTTAAGGCTCTATTTTTTTAATGTCAAAATTATGCTGCTATTTAGTTCGAACATTCGGTTTTTCAAAGGATTATAGAGATTTTTCAGTTTTAAGTGAAACCCTTAATCACCCTAGATTAGCAACATTGCAAAATACAGCATTTTCTGGTGACATTTTTCCGTACATTTTTACATATACAGTTTGACTATTGCAGGTCTGTATTATAATATTTAATATTAACAGACGATCTACCTGCTGCCCTGCATCTCTATCTAAGAGCAACACATCTGGTGTAAATTTATATACGTCTGAAACGTAATGTAGACTATAAATCCAGAGGAGCAATCAAACTACACTGATGGGATGGGGCTAAAAACAAAAATGAGTAGGGAAAAAAATTACACTGACTAAATGGGTGTCAGGGTTAGTTTTTTTTTTGTTTGTTTGTTTGTTTGTTTGTTTGTTTGTTTGTTTGTTTTTTATATTTAGCCTTCACTCTGAATTCACTCATACTCCCTGCTTCAGCCAACGTCACAGTGTATGAAATGTCACGTATAGAACTTGAAATAACACAAATTTGCTTTTAGATAATCTGCATACAAGCCTGCTTCTGATGCATGCGCAAAATTCAATTGCAGGTGCTGGCCGGTCAATTCGCAACGCTTTATTTATTTATTTGTTTGTTTTCATTTATGACCCAAGGATGCATACACGAGCTCTGAGAGGAGAAAGGAGTTTTTTTTTTCTCCTCGCAGCCTCGTTAATGAGCGTCTCGCTCGCTGTTTAACATGGCGGCAGAGCCGTTATTATTGAGCTCAGGTCAGCTGAAGGCGTCACCTCTGGACCTCAGCTTAGCCCTGTCTGCCACTGAACTAATAACACTCAGTAGCAACGTGTGCCCGAATAGATGTGAAAAGCAAGCACCAATGAGCACAGCAAAACCTGCTTTTCACCCAGATGGGTTTTAGCGGCTTTTTTGTTTGTTTGTTTTTGTTTTGTTTGTTTGTTTGTTTGGTTGGTTGGTTGGTTGGTTGGTTGGTTGTTTGTTTGTAAAATTGGACTTTTTACATGGACTGTATGAACGCACATAACTTATAGATTTTTAAATAGTCTTCAAAGATTACCATTTCGTTTAAAAGTTTGAAAATTGTTTTACTTTGTAACTATGCAATATAAATATAACATGGTTGAATTGTATACTTATTATGATTCATTCTATCGGTTGCCTTAGAAATTGTTACTTTATTTAAAGTTCTAGAAAACCAACAATATGAAAAGAGCAAAATCAAAGAGAATGCATTGTTGGCATACTTTCACGTCAAATCATTTAAATAAATATTTTTATTTATTTAAATTATTAACATAAGCTTAAATAATAGCAAAAAAAACTAAAATAAAATAAGCAAATAAATCTTTGTCAAAGACTGACACATAACAGCCCACTGAAAGTAAAACGTATATATATTCAGTATATTGGTAACATATTGGCAAAGGTGCAGATGCTGATTTTCAAAGATGAAATATATCAGAGATTCGGAGAGTTTTTGTCCACTTATTTTCCTGCATGCCTTTTAAGTAATATTAGATTTTATTATTCATGCCAAACTATAACAATGTGTAACCATTTCTATAGAACAATTTTCACGTTCCCTAAAGATTTGTCTTGTTTTCCACATTGCCAGCTTTAGCCGTTTTGAAAAACGGTTAAAGAATGTCTCAGACAGCACAGCTTCCCAGGTTCCCCCTGAGATAAGCCATTGTCAACCATCAGAAAGCTTTCAAAAGTATAGGATAACATTTCACTTTTCTCGTATAGATTTCAAAAGCTGCGAGCCTCTTGAGCCTCTTCAACCAAGTTTACCACCTTTAATCGAGCAAATAGTACAATTTGAATTGCAGGTTATAAAGTCGTGCAGACAATTTTATCCCTGTTTAAAAACATTTTCTTGCAGATGAAGTTTCTTACTGCAGAATGAGAAGAAAAGGGGCCATCCCAAGAGAGAGAGTCCCTTTTAGAGGCACTGTTTAAAGACCTCTGTACCTGTGTGATCACTTTAACAGGTGGACTGAGCAGGAACGAGCTGCATCTTTGGGGGGGAAATGCATTATGCATTAGGATCAGTATTATTGAGAATCAATTATATGGTTTATGTAACTTTGTTTGATAGAGCTGAAATATATTGCCTAAATTGTTCAGGACTAAATAAATAAGTAGGCTTTAAACATTCAGTTTGGGATGAATTAACAGACCTTAAGATCTTAATTCACAATTTGAAACCAAAGTTTGCCAAAAGTCGAATGTTCCTGTTTAGTTCAGCTGTACGAATTGCATTTTCTTTGCAAGATTTGACGATTTTCCCTTTTTTTTTAATTAAAAAACTTAAATGCAACATTTATATGTATCTATATTTCCATATAATTTATTGGTGACATTCCTCCACATGTAGCTTTCAGTGTTGAACAGCACATCTTTACTATACGCTGCCACATATTACAGTGTTCGATACATAAGAAAATTCATTCATGACTTTACAAGTGACCAATGATATATTAACTTCTCAGGTGTAGAAAAATGAAAAGTATTTTTGGATATCAACCCAGAGACTGTGTTCACTCTTCTGCTCGTGTGAGCACAAACGTCATGATTTTCTTCTAATGGTAATGACAATGTTTAGGCTATTATTATTATTATTATTATTGAACTGTAGAAACTATGTCATCAATAACTTAACACATGGACAAAATAAATATGCATAACATTAGTAATATACAAAGTACTTCTCATTGCAGTTTAAGGACAGTAGACTATCACATCGCATTTTGTAAAAATCCCTCTGTTTCTTCTGTTATGTACCTTTGTCACCTACTATACATGTTAATGTGATAAAAAGTGCTTTTCTGGACACCTTATCTATAAAGTCTTTTAGTCCAACAATATAACACATCTTCGGCACTTTTATCCAAATTCCCTAATTTTATCTTTTAAAAAATGATTTGCTTAAGAGTGGAGAAAGAAAATGTTGAAAGTGACTATACATCTTTCTACAATACACATCTTCCTGATGCACATGTCTGAAAACATCCAGCAGTATTCAGTTTTGGTCATATAAATGCATTTGGATTGTCCTTACATATCAAATGCAAGATTTTTTTTAGGAATAAAATATAAAGGAGAAAATGCTTCTCTTAATATAAGGAAAAGATCTTTATATCTTAAATGATAGCATATTGCCATTGAAAGGTCCTCTTTGAAATTGTCTATTCCAATCGTCCATCTGAAGTCTCTTTTTTGTGGCCAGATTTGCGTCTATTACCCCTTCTGTCATGACGCTTGGGCTCCTTGTGCCTCCGACTCCTTCGTTCAGCATGGCCCATGCGGTATCTTTGATGGCTTGTCTCATCTTGTCTGCTCTCCAGGAGACGTGAGACCATCTCATGGTCCTTGTTGCCCAAAACACGGGGCAGGAAGAGGGAAGCTTTGTCCGTGCTCTTCGTCTTAAAGCCCCTCCTGGGCCGACCTTTTCCATTAATAGACACGTACCACTGCTTCTTGACAAAGGCCCGATGCTTGTTGCCCCGTCCACTGGATCCTGAGTGCTGAGTTGTCGAGTGGTGCCGTGAAGCGTACGTATTGTAGCCTAACTCGTGAATGCGCTCCAGAAATTCACACTCCTTGTTAAAGACTTCCTAAAAGGGCATGGGAATAAGTATCTGTTAGACTTGCAGAAAGGACATGGAATTAATGTATGATAATGACTATTTTTGTTGGATGAAAACATTTTCTTAGTGTATGGACCTTCATTTAATTAATTTCTCGGAATGAATAACAGCCAGATAAAATGGATATTCACTAAGCAAATTTTCTTGTTAATGTATTACTTTATTATGTGTTGAAAATGGCTTTTAATGGACCACAACATTGTACTAGTGACCAGAAGTCAGACATCTGCCTCAAATGATCATTTTGAAATTGCATGTTTGGTGATCAATTATGTGTCTTATACTCTTCACAATGCAGAACGTGCGAGATCAGAAAATAGAAATCAGAATCGCTTCACACATTCTCAATAACCTGCACAAACTGACTATGACAACCTCATTCACCTCATTCCTTTTCATTTTGAAATTTAAAAAAATGTGTTACATTCTCCTTAATAGGGTAACATGTGGGCATGCTGGTTATCCATGAAAACACCACCATGTGGCCATGGAATCAAATTGCTTTGTCATCTGAGCCTATGAGTAGTTTTGCATCTCCAGATCTATATCTTTTTTCCCCTGTGTGATGTATTCCTTACCGAGGCATATAGGCGACCTTTCTCATTCATGGCTAAATATCTTCCAGAGAACAGGCCTTTGATGGCTACCACTCCAACATCCACTGCTGTGATCTCTAATATACCTGGAAAGAATAAAAGAAATATGTGTTTACACACAATGACTATAAAAAGTGGCCAGAAATGTGTTTTGCCCAATTCTATAGGACGTGTTCAATTAGTCACAGCATTTGCAATTTACTGTCAGGCAATAGTGCTGAAAAATGATTGAAATATGATAAGAGGTTTTTTCATGTTGGTGACCCTTGAGAGAAAAGTGCAAACATGTCTCTCCCTTCCTCCCTCCCTCTCTCTCTCTGTTTTAATACTTCAAATGACTCGTTATATTATGAGTACTTCAAATGATTTGTTAATCATGAGTCTGAAAATGGCTCAATGTATTAACAAGAACAGGAAACAAAATGTGATTTTGATTTACGTTTCCTACAGCCCTCAAGCCATGCGCACCTTTCCCCATACAATCTAATCTTTTTTTCCCCTTCTTTTCTTTCTCAATTAAAAGCTTTGCCTGTTTTGCTATGATCACAGACGTATCTGTTTATTTTTTCTGCATGCTAGTCGCGCTGATTGAGTTACAACCCACAGAGCAACTCCCGACAAAACCAATCCAGTGACAAACACGCTGACAGATTAGATAGCACGACACGGAGCGCCGCTTTAAGTGCATGTTTATTCAGTGATTAATGGCTCCTCTTCATTCCAGCCTCACTGAATAATCATCCCATTTACTGGATAAACACATCCGCTCTCTGTCATTATGTGAAACTGTCTGCTAAATCCCATTTTCATATGGAAATGCGCGTCTATTCCGTGTTTGCGTTCGGCTAATTGAGAGACCCGCGTCTGACAAATGACCGCAGAGTTGGAGATAACCAAAAGGAACACAAGTTAGAGCACAAATTAATGAATAAGTACAACAGCCACAAGACACAAAGTGTCACTGAATTATTATGGAGGAACTGTGTAAATGAAACATTCAAACATGTCGGGAGTAAATAAAAGAACAAATAAACGAACAAATAAATGAATAGATAGATAGATGGATGGATGGATAGATAGATAGATAGATAGATGTAGGTATATCACTCACTTTAAATTGCACTGTTCTTGACTGAATATCAATGTGAATGTATTTACATGGCCAATTTTGCAGTGTTTTGCGCATCTTCGAAAGCCAGTATTCGTTTAGAAATATTTCTGCTTTTACAGTAATTCAGGTTTTTTATACCGAGACGACCCACCAAGTTTGTTTTCTATTTTACTCCAGGAAACCTTTAATACATTTATGTTTTCGAGCCGATGGGAGACTTTACAGAGATGTGACAGCATAACCAATGCCAGAAAGTGTTTTTAAATGACACCCGGTCTTGAATTCGTCAAAAAAAAAAAATGAAACGTTGTGTACTTACTCAGAGGATTGTCCTCTTCCAGAGATCCGTCTATTTTCCCGTTCGGGTGTATCTGTAGGTGATATTTAGTAGCACAGTAGAGTTTCCTGCGCCGCGGCGCGCCTCCGAGGTGTTCGTAAACGCCACCGCGTCCTCCGGCGTCGCGCCGGTGTCGCGGGTCACACGGTTGCGTCCCGGCACACGGCTGCGCCCTCGAGCCCGCCGAGCCCCGCGCACCGCCGAACAACAACACGCTGAGCAACACCACGAGATGAATTATAAGCATTGTGGCATGGTAGGACACGGGCAAAACCTCGCAGGATTGCAGAGAGCCTTCACTCGGGGTCCCATCAAAGATGCAGCATCATGATTCGTCCGCGCCGCGTCGGCCGAAGCGCAGCTAGCCGCTCCGCGGAAACACGCGGAAAGTTTACGCGTGCCACCGTGCCCTCTTTAATCTACCGTAATCTGGCCTTGGAATGGCCGTGGCCATTTATTAGAACCGGCGTGGTGACAGCAGCGTGGGCTCCTCTCCGCGGTGGTCATAGGTCCTTCCTATCCTCTCCCTCTCTCTTTCTATCTCTCTCTCTCTCACTCTCTTTCTCTCTCCAAGCAGGCTGCTGGGGCTAATCTGGTCGACGAGGAGGAGGAGGAGGAAAAAAAGAGTCAGTAGATTTCACAGGGAGGCCTATCGTGAGATTTCCACTGATCGACAGTGTGTGTGTGTGTGTGTGTGTGTGTGTGTGTGCGTGCGCGCGCGCACACAGAAATAAAGGGAACTCACCGCAACAATAGCCCGAGGCCCGACCAATTGATACAAAGGAAAAAGGGGAGGTAAAGGTATCAGTCTTGTGTGAACCGAGAGGGTTTGCAGCGTAAAGGATAAAGTTACAGAGCATTACACACAGTGCAAAAAAAAAAGAAAAGAAAAAAGAAACACGCATCACACGCAGTGAGCCGATTTTCGTCTTTTAGAAAGAGCCAAAAATTATAGCAGCATCCGAAAATCATGCGTTGTGGTCATAACAGGCATACGCATCATCCTCAGGCTGCAACCACTATCAAAAATCAATTTCACCACTCTTAGCTCGACTGAACAGTAATGTGACCATGCACACATATATACATGTGGCTTCCAGGGCTCCATATTTGAAACAGATGCGTGTGAAATTAGCGACACAATTTTTGGGAAATAAAAAATACCGGTTTGAAATATTTTAAGCGTATAAAAACAATGGTTTATGATGGGTTATTATGTATTAATCTTGCCCCACCCCCTTTTTTGTTATATGTGTGTGTATGTTTTAAAATGCATTTTAAGCATATTGTTCACTAATACGTTTAATAAAAAATTAAATAAAATAACTGTACGCAGAGCAACTTTGTACTGCCGCAGCTCACTCCCACGCAGAAATAACGGCTCATAGTCGTTCAGTCATGTCTAGTAACATGTTTTGGCCACGATGTCCGACTTGATCTCCTTTTGCAATCACACTCTAAAGAAAAAAAAATGGTTGCATTCCTCCGTTGAGCATCGTGTCGGATATTCTTACACATAAAAGGCCCAGTCGGGAAGGGGGGTATAGGATGCTTTTACTGAAGAGAATCGACCGATCGAGACCTTTTTTGTCCTTCATGACAGTCCAGAGAGGATCAGAGCAAAGAGCAGACGGGTATCCTTGCCATGTGCGGAAAGAACATCCGGCAGTGTAGTCCAGACTTGCCTTCTATAGTCCCACCAACTGATGAAACATCAATCACCAAGAACGCACCTTTATATAAAAATTCCTTGCTATGTATATTTTTCCTTTCCACACTACAACTATATTTGAATGCACTATTGTATGAATTCGACCCAAAACCTCCTTCAGCTGTTAGCACTGAAGGCTGAAGCTGCAGAAGTGGGTGGAAGCGCGACGCACAAATGGCTCCTGCCTAAATTGCTTCCATCTTGGTCACATTATGGTTACCATTCTCGTAATTAGCACCATCATCTACAAATGTGCTTGCCCTTTGGCGTAACACCGGCGCTTGCTATAGAGAATATGCATGCTTTAAAACCTCCAGGGAATGCGCTCTTAATTGGTCTTTCCTTGTCCATACATCACTGTTTGGACACACTGTTTTTTAAATAAAAACACTAGTTGGTCGTGAGCGCTTATAACGCACAGCTAGGCACACACAGCCGGGTATCGACCCACCGGGGTACGTGTGTGTGTGTGTGTGTGTGTGTGTGTGAAAGAGAGACGCTGCTGTGATGTGGTTTAATCCTGACAGAAGGCGGGACTTCAGATGTGGTCGGCCTGTTTCTTTCTAGAAGCATTTTAATTACGAGCCCACAGCCGCCCACCAAGTCTCGCAGTAATAATCAGTAGGAGCTGTCTGATTTTGCGCGGGCACTGCATAGAGAGCTTTAAGACGTCGTAGATTTTGTTATTTTTATTTTTATTTATTTTTTTCATCTTTTCTTTCATTTACACCATTAAGATCGATTCTATAAGCAAATCATATCCTCAGGGCTGCTCTTCCCCACCTTAAGTCAACATCCAGAACAGAATCCACTGCTATGTGCCTACATCGGTGTCTGAATGCGTATTCAGTCCGTGAATTGTCACTGAAGAGGACAAGAGATGCGATAAGGTTAAGTGCGCACTTCCTCCCAATTAGAAGGTCTTCACTGACTCAAACTGCAGTTTATCTCAGTGGCCCACTTAAACGAGGGTTAATTGCAGATTTGCCTCTTAACTGTTTTTTTTTTTTATGTTTAGCTTCACTGTATTTCTTTTACAACATTATATATAATGGAATAATATATAATTCTACATTATATGTGGAATAATTTAATTTAGAAAATAATATTTGTAGAATAAATGCAGTGAGGCTTAACATAGACTTTTTTTCTGTATGTAGGACAGTATGAATTGTATGCCTATATGCTCTTAGGAAAAATAAATGAGCCATTCATTTTCACTGGGGTGATTCATGTTTTGTACATTTAGTAGTCTTTTATATAGAAAGCTGCATGCAGTGTACCTTTTTATGCTTTAATCTAAAAACTAATTTAGGTCCATTCATGTAACTTAAACCATTTTAAAGGCACTACTATATCCACGTTTCAGGTGCACCAGTGTACAAGCAAAGACAAGGAAATGTAATGTTTAGTACAATCTTGTCTGTCTGTCTGTCGGTCTGTCTGTCCAGTACTGTGCAAAAGTCAGAGACCACCATTTTGTGTTCAATCAAATAGCCATTCACTAGCCTACTTACTGTTAGTTATTTGGTGGCAAACATTAATGATGGTGAAATGTACAGTCCATTAATTCCACTTTCAATCAAATAGCCATGCAGTATTTATTAATGCAGGTCAATAGTAAAGTTCCATATAGTACAAATAAAGTATTTACAGATTTCATATAAGTCCTTGGTGTGATGAAGAATAATGAAGAATAATGATAGTATTGATAATAGGTAGTATTTCATAATTGAGAATAAAATAATTTACTGCTGAATAACTTGTAAAAAATAAAATAAAATCTGTCTGCAACAAAGTCATAAAAATCCTCATAAAAGCAGCTATTCAGAACCCTTTCTAATTGCCCTCCAAATTCTCCAAAATTTTATACACAAAGGCACCCCTTTTGACCTCATACCAAAGGTCAACAGTCACTAGTTCTTGCTCCAGCAGAAAAGGAGGCACCGATAATCTGAACCAAAATCAAACTGACCTCCTAATCCTTTTCTGCTGTACCTTTTTTCATGCTATGATTTCTTGCTTTTGGTAATTTGAGGGCCAGGGCTTGAGCTGCTCCAACTTTCCCAGACTCCCCTGCCTCTCGTCCGCGCAACAAATCACCGCTGAGGCCCTTTTGTTCGGCGGGTGCTTTGATCTCACCTGCCTGTCAGCGCGTGAGAGGGGGAAAAACGGAGTACAGTTGGAACGCACTGCAAACAAATTGGCCAAGCACTCTATTCCCGTAGACCGGCCTCATTAGTCCAGGTCGATCCAGGAGAAATGTTAACCCCTTTTGGCCATACCATGTACGCAAAGCTTGCCTACCTACCTACCTACCTACCTACCTTCCTACCTACCTACCTTCCTACCTATCTATATATCTATCTATCTATCTATCTAGAAAAATTACTTTGAGACCTTCTGTGCAAATGAGCGTATAGGCTAGATATTTTGTCAATTGTAACATTTTGACATTTTTAACCGTATGGCATTTTTGCACTGCCAAAGTACACTCATCACCATATCAGCACCATTAACATGCCCATTTTAGCAGAAAGGTGTTAATGATGTTAAAGAGAATCAGAAACTTTGGCCTCACTGCCTCATTGCCCC
Organism: Ictalurus punctatus; assembly: GCF_001660625.3. Taxonomy (NCBI): domain Eukaryota; kingdom Metazoa; phylum Chordata; class Actinopteri; order Siluriformes; family Ictaluridae; genus Ictalurus; species Ictalurus punctatus. Next base: position 24,818,688 of record NC_030425.2, read on the forward strand.
TTTTCCACTTTGTAGCCTGTGATGTCAAACGCGCTGGATTCATTTTCTGTCTGTGGTAAGGTCACGCCCAATTTCTCTGTGGTCGAACATGCCAAAGGACACTTTTAATTTGCTTTGAACCGATTCAGATACAACACCCTTAACAGGTTTCAGAGCCCCTGAGACAGATCATCTCACTCATGACACACACGTTTCATAAATCTTAATGACAGATCAGTGCGTGATCTGTCTGGGTCAGCCAGCAGCACTTCAACAAGTTAAACCCATCTCTCTCTCTCTCTCTCTCTCTCTCTCTCTCTCTCTCTCTCTCTCTCTCTCCCACACTTCTTGAAACCAGATAGGGCTTTCTTATACCTGTGCAGCCCTTTGATTCTTTCCTGCAGGTCTCAAATACCTTTTGGGAGGACAGTGGAGTGCTCTGCACCTTCCAACAGTAAAATGATTGTGGTGGCCTGTAACTGTATAAGCCATCAATGGCTGACACTCTGAATGCTCAGGGTGCACAGGGGAGTTTGTGCTCAGGAATGAAAAGTGGCTACAGGACAGCAAGAGCAGTCAATACCAGCAAATGTTCTAACAGCTGTACTGAGTATGTCGGTTCAAGACAAAACAGTGAATAGTGTTAGGGTTCAATGAATGTATTCGGTGTATTACATCCAATAAAAATGTTATATTACTCCTTTTGAAAGGAGACTGGTATATACTGCTATATATTTGTTTTGTACAGTTATCATACAGTGAATTTTTCATATGGTTCCACCTCAGCACACCGCTATCAGCAGAGTTCTGGGTGATGGGTGCTGGAGGAGGGCCACGCTGTCACTGCTCTCCCGACAGTGACGGAGCAGCTGTCAGTGACTCATTTGAAACTCAATGTCACCTAATTTCCCTTTAATATAAGGGCATTGACACAGGGGATGGAGATCCCAGCAGGGGCCGCTGCATTTGAAAGGTACATGTTGATAGTGTAAAAGATGGATGACTGAGGAGTGTTGCTGCAAGCTGTATTGTTCCCCCGACTCCTTTTGAAAACATCACGGTGACATTTATACGGACCCTCTATGGGCTTTTACTGTGAGATCCCCTTTGTCTTCTCTGCGCCTCTCTGAACATGCTCACACATGCACACACCCTCCATACTAGCAGTAACTGAATTGCTCAATGTACTGGAATGGACAATGAATTGACGCTGTAGTTTCCCATACAGGTGTAACGCAGCCGGCTGACGCAACTCTAAGCGGGGGGATTTTGGGGGAAAGGCGCAAACTACCAGTACAATAATATTCCATTCATGATGTTTTTATTTATTTAGTTAGTTTCATTTATATTGTGTATTTTACTTTCAATTATAATACTACTTGATCGTAATATTATATTATAATATTATCTTTGTAGGTATAATTACAATCAGGTGCAAGATGCACAAAAAGATCTCAAGTTCATTCTTAAAGTGTGTTATGTGTATATCTTTGTATATTTTGTACATACTGTATATACAAAAATATATTTATCATTTCTCTTGGTGCATGTGTCATTGTCTCATCATGTCTCATCATCACATGACTAAAATGTGCTGAAAAATTAAGATCTCTTCGATATCAATAACACATTTCACCTTAAGTTAAAAATTATGTACATACAAACATGTATTATGTACCAATACATATCGAATTTACAGAGAATTTGCATATTCGCATTGATACAATCTATATAGTATGTAAGGATTAAAACATGATGGGGTGTGCTTTTACAAGAAGATGATCAGTGACAGGCTTGGTGTGATTTGCCAATGATTACAATGATTGGAATGATACTGGAATGATAAAATGATTATATATTACTGAGAAACCAGAAATTGCAATGTCCTCTGTCCTAAATTCTCTCCCACAGCAGAAAACCTATTGACACTTAAGTTCTGACACTGGAAACTCCTTCCATAAATGTTCAATAAACATCTACTGGCATAAAAGCTTCACTATTTCAAAGATTATACAACGTTTTTTGTACAATACCCACACATTTATTATAAGACTTAATTTATGCGGCACGTCCATCATACAGGACTGTCTGAATCAGTTGTTACTATAGAAACCATAACACATTAGAACAAGTACATTAATATAAATTTATTATTTGAATTACATCCAGAACTACTGTCTGAGCTGCTATTATAGAAAAAGTACAGCATTTTGATCTAACTGGAAATATATTGTATAACATTCAAATATATTTGTAGATTTAGTACACCCCGAGAATGCGCATATGTACTTGATTGTACATGGCAAATATTTGTATATTTGTATATACAAATATGGCCTACTTGCTGTGTTGACACTAGTAAGCCCTCCAGCAGGTGTGATGACAGAGCCCACAATGGCCGGTAACCCCCAGGATCAACTCACAACATCATACATTTCACGGGTCAAAAAACGTGGTTCTTAGACATTAGTCATTTTGTATTATTCATCACTGAGGTGTCTTTAGTGGACAAGATCCTGCTGTGTGGCCAGCCAGTTTTGCCAGAACATGGAGCTTTGCAAGAGAGTGTGAGTTATCTTGTGGAGGGCAAATTGTGCTGCTGACAGAAGCCTGTCTTGGAGGCACTTATCACCGTGGTGCCATTTAGTGATGTCTTTCAAGGGTCTTAAAGCCAACATGGCCCAGCTATGTTAATGCTTCCCGTTTGATGTGCAACCGATGAGTGGAGCATGTTGAACTCAAAGCATGCCCAATTTATATGAAGCGTGAAATTTATTCAATACTGAAACTTATATGGAGGTGTTCTTTGCCTGCAGAAAAGTTGCTAAAAATCTATTTGCGACCCATGGTACAATTAATAAGTTTTTTTTCTTTTGCATTTCCATTTATGCCTTCAGTGGACCTGCATATTTTTCCCACTGTTTGACACTGATTTCGATTTAGTGCGATTTACTACACCTGCTTTGGTATGATGTTGTACTGTAAATGTACCAATTTATATGGTGTAAAGTGGTAATGTGGTTTCAGATCCAGAACCCAGTACTGAAGTTAATGTTAGCTGCTCCAGCACCCGTGTTTGAGCCACAAGTCTGTGGTTAAAGTGTTCGCTTTGATGACAAGGCCAAAGCTAATGACACAAATGAGGCGGAAGATTGTGGTCAGTACCCCAACCCTGCCAAACGAGTAAGGATGGAGCTCAGGATGGCTTAAACAAGACGCTTTAATCATTTAATTGTCCAGTGTCCAAAGTTTAACCCAGTGTTTGACTAGAGGTTGAACACATCTGGCTTCTGGTCATGTGTTTCCAAAATTCTGTTGGCACATTAGTAACAAAATCACTGCTTTGTCCAGTTTCTAGCCATCAGCGAGAACAAAACTAACATTCGTGATGATAATAGCATCATGAAATCCTACAAAATAAGCACAATATAGCCATAAAAGTGAGCATGAAATTCACGGGATTCACGTTTAGTCATCCTCGATGAAGTCTGCATGGAAATTTCTGATTAATAGCAGGTCTGGAGCATTGGAGCAACGAATCGTGAGACTGCACTGGTCTATTCACTGACCTCGTCTTGGTGTGCTGGCCTGACTCCAGCAGATGACACTAATAATCATTCACCACATGCTCTGAAACCGGGTTTATAAAGAAATGGTGGGGCATGTTGCTGGAGTAGTGCTAGACTCTGCTAATGAAGTCCAGGCTATGAGAAATGCACATAAGCATATACAGAGAATGTTTTATGGTGGGGGTGTTTTTCCATGGGAGGTGTTTTCTTCTACACAGGAATGAACTTCATGGCATTTCTGTAAGCTTTATAAGGTTTGGTTTGCAGTCACACTCACTTATTGTTTCTTACCTGACTGTGATATGTTCCAGGTGGTCATATGATAATGTATGGGATGAACATATGGTAAAAATGCAATGAATTCCATCCAAACATGAACAAAAATATGTAGCTTAGAATAAAGGTTTGAACCTAATGAAAAATGTATCATTTGTTGCAGACCTTAACACGCATTTCCATGTGGCTGCAGCCTGAGCCGAGAGCCGAGAGCTTTGCTTCAACACTGGCTTGAATGTTGGCTTTGAAGAGGGGATTAGGATTAACATTGAATTCACATTTTAACAAAGACTTGACCTAGAACTCTTGTAGGAGACGTAGCCACTTGTCAAAACCAAAAGAATAGCTAATGTTGTTGCATTAATTCATTGATGAAAAGTATGCTGTGGTCTTTGACTTAATTGAAAAAAGAAGACCTCCAGCCGTCCCAGTTCTCCCACCCCATTCGGTGACAAAAGGTAAAAAGAAAAACTCCTATTTTGGGGGGGATTTTGGTCTATTATTGTTTCCTTCACTTGTGATGCTCTCAAAGCCCTTCAACTTGAACTCCTCTAAAATCACGTGATATAATGGCACGAATAAGTTATTCACTTTTTTAAATTAATTAGCAAAATGATAAGGCTGCAGTGTGGATAAAACTGGTCTAATTAAAATGCACTGAAACATGTTATTTGCATGTGGAGGACACACGGTTGATATCAGGATGAAAGTCTCAATTCCATAACCACTTTTGTCATATTACATTGTACTCAGCTACATCCGACAATAAAAATAGGTAAACCAAACTTGTGTCATCATGCCTAAATCCCGGGTTGTGGTTAGGCCCTGGGAGCTGGCAGAGTACTTGAACCAGGAGCGAATTGGGGGATGTGGTTAGACTCCCTTTTTGGGCCGTGAATAATGACACAATTGTTTGTCAGTCAGGCTTAGAACAGGTGTTACGGAGCTGCAGACTGTAAAGCTAGAGGCCAGTGGCCTTGCTCTCTGATTTCAGGGAGAAGGGAGTAGGGGGGGACTCGAAGTCCTGTGATACTTTTGACATGCTGGGTGGTAATCCTAGAATACATGTCCAGTATGTCCATTTTCAGCACATGCTGACAGAAAAACTAGCTGTGCTAGACGATTAATCAAAAAAGTCTGACTTAACTGATTAATTTAAGCCAGGAAAAGAAGGAGGATGAGCACACATTCTGCCTTGAGAACATCAACGTTTCGAAACTTGTTGCGTTCACAGAAAAGACCACGCAGCAGGAGCAGTTTTATATACATCTGTGGAAGCCTGCAGATGATATTTAAGCATAAGTGCTGGAAACCACAGCAATGCTAATGTTTTCCGTCGCTAGCCCTCCCCAGATACTTTGTACCCGAAAAACACTTCGTAACTCACTGATATTTTGCAGGGAGGTTCCTGAATTTGCTGCCAATTAAATGTGTCAGTGTAGTCACGCTCCAGTGTCAAGGCTCCCAGCATTTCAGGGTAAGGCAGTGTTTTGCTTAAAGCTTTTGCCCACTATGTGTGACTTAGAGGAGGCAGGGAATCATTGTCAACATCGGCAAAAGTGATGGGGTTAAGTGTTGTTGGTTCACCCTAAAAATCGAGTATGGGAAGGAACTTCTGTATAACGTGTGACTGCCACATACTCTCAGGATGATGCTCTGTTTTTTCTTCTTCCACACAACTACAGCAACTTGTCTTACCTGTGTACCAATCCACTTCAGTTTTCAATAAATTTTGTTTATGGCTTTGGACATGTTTCAGCTGAACCCTTGAGGCCACAAAGTCAGGTCCTCAAACTTTTTTCACGTAAAAAAGTTTGTTTCGGACAGTTCCACATGTTTGGACCTTCCAAATGTACATGGCACCACTTTCCATATGATATGTCCTGTAACAATGGCAGCAGTGTTGTATTTAATATCCCCATGCATCAATGCTGGGACCGTCTTGTTGGCAGTGTCACACTTTTGCTTTTGGAAAAAGAATGAAAACGCAAACCAAAACCAGATTTTTTTCCCCTTTTGTCAGTGCCATTTTGGACACCTCCCCCACTACTCCACAACAGGACTCACATGCTTGTGCATACACACCACACACCACACACACACAAATCAGGAATGCTTTTCTGAGACAGAAATTAGTTGCCAGGCAAGATGCTGCTGGGTGGTGGGCTAGTTAATGAAAAGCAGAGCTCTGTTCAATGAGCCATATGCTACTAATCCCTTTCTCAAACTCCCAGTGAGGAAGCGCGATGCTGTAATGCTTAGCATGCCCCAATAAAGTCTGGGACATCCTGTTTGAAGACTCTATTCCCATATCATGCTGGCTATGGGGCCGCATCTTCACCTTTGTAAAAGGGGAACTTCCACACCTTTAGGGGAAAAAAAAAACATTCCATATACCACGCTAAAAGGTTGTTTGCTTTGCCGCTCAGGTAGAACCGTTCTGTGTAGAACCATCTAAAAGAGGATTTCCTTTCCAAGTAGAACCATCCAAAGAACCCTTTGCAAGCAGACGCCATCATCAAGCAGATGCCATCAGCAGTAGTGGCAGTCCAGAGGTTATTACAGTCTTTAGAAGCAAGCAATTTTTAGATCGTGAGCGTGATAGTACTGTAAAGCTAAGAGTACAAAAGACTATCCAGACCTTTAAAGGTCCAATTTGGCTCACAGACCTTTTCACTTGTGGTATGTGCAAAATAAAGACTAATGAGCTGGATATCAGCCAACAGCTACAGACTACACAGGGGTGTATTACCACAACAACAACGACAATGAAAGCTACAATTTACTGCAAAGGTTTGCAGCCAGATATATAATATTGTCCGCTTTTATTTCTATTCATCTTAAGTATCTATTAGTCTGCTGGAAAATGTTTAGATCATAACCATCAGTGTCCCACAACTATGAACAAGTTACTGAGATAGACTGCATGTTGAATTTTGGTATTTAAAACTAAAAACAAATATCTATAAGAGCTAATCATGATCAGTGGTTATAACATATGTGATGTTCAGAGTTGCAGGTTTATGATATGCTGAAAGTTGATGTAGACATAGAGGTGATATACTGAAGAACAAGCATCCATGCCATTGGAGATGATAGATGATAGACAATGTAATTTGATATCCTGAATTAAAACATAGCTCCGAAAAAAACCTCTCACATCAAACAAAAGCAAATACTGACACCACACCTAGGGGGCAAGTTTCAAATTAAAGGACTATTCATTCTTTTTTCCCTTCCATCTCACAGCCTGAAAAATCACAGGTCCTATGTAGTGAGGCTTTGCAGTGAATACCATGGCATGTAGTATGCACTGCTCTGCATGGGAACGATTGCAGAGGCCACAGTGGTGCAGTTAGGTGACTTGTGCCCTTGTGGTTAAAGAGCCAAAATGTCCACATGATTGTCATGCAGAGGGCAGTGGCAGCAAGCAGCCAGGCAGTTGGGTCCGCCCCTTGGAAATGGAATAGGACTCGTGGGACAGGGCTTTCCTTTCGGCCCAACTCCACTCTAGAGGGCCAGGGCCATTAGCCGCCTTAATATTCTGCATTACCTTTCCAGCCATTTGTTGCCCCTTTGTTGTGATACCTACTTAAAATATCAAAGCCTGCGAGAGACTCAATGAGACATTTGAAAACTGAGAAACGCAGGTTTTATGTGTCAACGCCATGTCCCCTCCCTCTCCCTCTCTCTGTCCCCTCTCTTTAGCCAGCGCCATGCAGGTAGCCATGGATCAAAAAGGAATCAAAAGGGAAGGGGGGGGGGGGGGGGCAAAAAAGTTTGGGTGGGACATCAATGACTGACATGGTTGAGGCAGAACAAAAAAGAAAAAAACTATACAAGAGAGGCTGGGGAAGGAAAGAGGAATCAAAGCTCTCTAGCAGAATGGAGGCAGTGAGAAATTTTGAAACACATAACCTGAATGTGGTCTCTTTTTTGTGTGTGTGTCTGCTCTGGGTTGAGAGAACCGAGTGTGTGAGACAGAGAAGACAGACAAAAGGCAACTGGGCAGGTATCATGCCCTGGCCCTTGGCTGGGTCAGACTGGCTCCTGGATATGAGCCTACCAACCAGGTTGATCGTTTGGGTTCTGATTGTCTGGGGGTCCTAGCTACACTTGGGTAGTCCTCAGATATTCCCAGTGCCAGGAACTTACAGTCTCAAAGTGTGTGCACGAGCCCATTTAGCCTACAAATTAATTTCCCTCCCTGAAGGCAAGGGGAAGCAAGCGGAACCCCTTCAGACACCACAACACCAAAGTGAGCAAACGGACCCCCCCCCCTCACCCCTTCTCCTGCTGGGTACACACACAAACAATTCCATCAGGCCAGAAGAGGAAGTGTGTGTAGATTTGTGGACAACATAACAGTATCCACCAGCACATCAATATTTAAAAATGTGCTCTTCAACAGGCTTTTGTGGCAGTCACATGGTGAAATGTTTCATGCATCTGGTCCCACGTCATTTAGTGACAAAGGACACTCGGCTGTGCAGATAGTATCATATTCCTGGGAGACGTATGAACTTTGAGGAACCAGTCAGAGTTTGTCCTCTTATCGCAAATCTCTGATCTGTGCTTTCCCACTGATCTTCTCTAGTATCTGACCCAAATCTAGTAATCTTGGCCCTAGTAATATATGGTATGCCACAGAAAAGAAATTGTGACTCAGGACTAAACACTTTTTGCCGATAAGTTTTAATGACACGAAACTCAGTAATGCTTAGCTTGTTTCATTGAAAGCCATACTTTAGCGTCTTTTGTCATATATGCCTTTATTATAAGTCACAGTATTACTGTAATATCATCACCTGGCCTTTTGCATTAAAGTTTTATTGATCTATAGTCTCTTGTTGCCTACTGATCCCAGCTTCCTTTATAGTTCTGTTGATTATTGAAGTCAGCTACTCTTGATGTGGTCATCCCGCCACTGTGAGCATGTGTTCTCTAAAGTCTACAACATGAAACAACAGCAAGAACACAAATATACACTCACCATCCATTTGATCAGGAACACCTGTACATTCATGTAATTATCCAATCAGCCAATCATGTGGCAGCAGCATAATGCATTAAATCATGTAGATACAGGTAAATGTTAAAATTAATGTTCACATCAAACATCAGAATGGGGAAAAAATTTGATCTCAGTAACTTTGATGCTGGTGCCAGATGGGTTGGCTTGAGTATTTCAGAAACTGGTGATCTCCTGGGATTTTCACGCACAACAGTCTCTAGAGTTTACAAAGAACGGTGCCAAAATAAACAAAACCACATCCAGTGAGCAGCACTTCTGAGGGTAGAAACGCCTTATTGATGAGAGAGGTCAGAGAAGAAAAACCAGAATGGTTCCAGCTGACAGGAAAGCTACATTAACACAATAAAAACCACTCTTTACAACCATGATAGGCAGAAACGCATCTCAGCAAGCACGACTTGTTGGACCAGGAGGTGGATGGACTACAACAGCAGAAGATCAGGTCCACCAAAACATGACAGCTGAAGATCAGGACATAAGAAGTTTCTGAAATACTCAAACCATCCCTCCTGACAAACATGCCATGGTCAAAGTCACTGAGATCACAACTGTCCACATTCTGATGTTTCATGTGAGCATTAACCGAAGCTCTTGACCTGTTTCTGCATGCAGACAGTGTAGACGTCCACACTCTGACCAATTCTTTTTACTTTTGAACCCCCCCCCCCCCCCAAAAAAAAAAAAAAATTGTTGTATCAAAATATTTATCGTTCAGTGTTCCAACCAGAGCTACTGATGCTTACCTTTCAGCATGCCTAAGCTCTGTTTAAATAGGTGCATGAATCTGGTAAATCATGTTAACTTAACATGTAAGCCAGTGAAGGCACAGGTCAAAAGGGAATAGGTCTTGACCAGCACAATATAATCCACTAAAAGTTGTCCCCACCTTCTCATTAATGTAGAAGTACCTAACGTGCCAGCAGCTCCCTTGAACCACACCACACACTCACAAACAGGACATTCTGCCTCCAACATGCCTTCTTTAGACATAATTATGGGCATAGCTTTGGGGTTTTTTTTTCCAAAACTGCAGGGGGCAAGAATGAGGCTGGGCATTGTGATCACTGACCAACTAGGTCAGAAAGTGCAACGTGTTTCTAATATGTTTTTGTTTGTATCAGTCACATCTCACGGAAAAGGCACGCTTCCATTTTAACCAGGTTTTAAATCCACACTAGACTCATAACATCATCACTTAATGAATGACGGATTCTTTGGAAATCCTTTACAATTTAGGTTATGTCGATTACATCACCTACATGCTGTCTTCACCATGTTGTAGAATTCTCTAATCTGAAAGTGTGGATTAATTTTCTATAATAGCCCAGCCCTCACAGCAGTTCCACTTGTAATTTATATGATCAGTTTATAGCAAAGTGTTTGTTCTAACAAGTGTAATGATTTCTATAGTAATGGCTTCAGATTCACAGGAACATGTGAATGGCAGAAGCTCCACGTAATCTAAGGCTAAAAACAGATTTAAAAAATATGCCTCGTTATTTAACAAAGCAAAACATATAATTGTTGAAATCGTGAAGATTTGTGCTAGGACATTTTTTAAAAAAAAATCAATTTAACATTTATGGTAGGGGCCTCCATTAATAGTCCTTTGTAACATTCCTCCATTACAAATAGGAGAGTCTTCAGTACAGAGGAGTTTACAGTTTGCAGATTCTCAGTAAAAAAAGAGAGAGAAAAAGAGAGTCTGGTGAGGGGTGACTGTTTATAGCTGTTATAATGTAAGTCATATAATGTATGTAACAGGAAATAACTTGCTTCATGGACATTCTACAACATTAAATGCAAGTATAGAAAGACAAAGTACAAAAGTATGATGTGTTTTTCATTTATAAATAAAAATTTGCTATGGTATAAGTGGAAGAGGAAGAAAACAGTTCGGGATATGCAGTTATAGCCACATCACACCACCCTGTTGATTTTAATTTCTATAACGGGATGTCCTCAAGCGATCCTTACATATTACAGAAATAATGTTTTGGCTCAGTTCCTATTATGATCTTATATGAAATGTTTGGGTTTTTTTTAACAGAATTCCAGAATTCTTCTTTAAAAATGGAAGGGAATCTGGGAATATCAAAAAGTGGTGGGAACAAATCTGTGAAAATATATATTTAAAAATATATATTTATAAATAAAAAAAATAATAAAAAAGTGGAGCATCCACAGCATATTCAATACAAGTTTCAACTATGAACATAACTGAAAGTGAAAATAATTGAATCACATGAGAAAAATAAAACCACACGACCTACATGGAAAAAAAAAAAATATCATATGAAATTTGTTTTGTGCAAAACATGTGTGAACATTTATTAAGATTAAAACAAGTTAGTTGTAAGTTACATAGTTGTAAGTTACAACTCTGGATATAGTGCTTCCAGTGCTTACACATTACAAAACAAATTATGAACACGTGTGTTCATATGAGTGTGAATGATAACATTCACATGAATGAATGATAGAATGACAAGGACAGAAATGTGAAAGAAATGTAGTATATTAGCAAACAGACCCCATTAGCTGCTTGGTCAAAGCTAGACTGAATTATCAGATTCCCCAGACTTATCACCTACAGGTTAAACCAGGTTTTGATGCGTAGTGATAACAACCTGTCTTTATTTCCACCGCTACTATACACAAGCATTAAAAACAGTTTTTTTTGTTTTTTTTTTACAGCTGGGTGTGTCGGTATGAGCAGAAACCAGCCGACTGTTTGAAGTTTTGAACTTTTTTTTTTTCTCTCTTAGGCTGCGTTGTTTCGTCTCGGTGTGGCGGGAGAGGAGAGACAGCCACTGCAAACAGCAGGTGTAGCTTTTGAACGAAGCCACGACATGGCAGATCTCTTTGGTCTCCATCGTCTGATTCTTGTTTTCATCAAAAGAAGAAAGGCCCTCCTTGCTGTTGTCTTTCATCTCCATGAGCCGGCCTCTCCTTCATTCTCTACCTTTTGTTTGTTTGTTGTACCTGAGCTGTAGCTTTGTGGCCTCCAGCAGGTGTTACTATTTAGCCCTTTGGTCAGACATAAGCGGTGGTTGAGGATTGGAAAGGATGAAGCTCTTAGTAATAAATACTGACATGAATAATAGCAGAGATACCTTAACCCTTAAATGAATCAAAATTCAACATTTGTTGTCTTGGAATGACTAAACTATACCCCGGGAGGGTGAAGTCAGTCTGGAGGACAGGTTGGTTAGATGCTATTGTTGGATACACACTCCCATGTGTGTTTATTACATTGAATGTTCTACGTACTGTTGTAACCATTCAGTATGACATCAAATTAAATTTCCTGTTAGCTATCAGATCTCTGTGTTCGTGTCAATCGATGATTACTTTGATACAAAGCAGTAGCTAATCCAGCTGAACCCAGCAGAGGATCTAAGGCTAGTTCTGCCTGTGCGTGTGTGCGTGTGTGTGTGTGTGTGTGTGTGCTCCACCAGAGCAAACACTGCGGGCAGCTTTTTTCGTGCACTTCACCCAGTGGTGACCCTGTGGAGAGGATATGCCATTCGCATGCTACAGGAAACACATTCAAGCACGCAGTTCGGTGTATATACACTTTAGCTATTACTATACCGGTCCTACCAGTATGTTAACTGTGACATAAGCAAACACGGAGGTCAGCCACTGATGCACCGAATCAATCTTTACAGTCGTTTTTACATATCTATCGAGTGTCAGTCATCTAAATGAGGTGCAATCTACAATGATAAGTGTGCGTTTGTGAGTGAGGAAAAGCTCGTCTATCTTGTTCCTCATCTTTGGAACGTTCCAAGCACTAATTTTGGAGTTCCTTTTCCCCTACCCTTATAGAAACAAAATAAATATGTGAGTAATCACGATTTCGTGTGCGTTTTTAGACGTGTTATGGACTTTCACATTTTCTCGCTTGGTTCATTTAATTTTCACGTGTCGGGCTTGTGGTTTTATTAACATTTCATTTATTTTCGTATGTTAATTTTGTGATGAAATGGATGGGATTTTCCATAAGGCTCACTACCATCTCAGCTCAGGCTCCCTGAACCAGCATGGTCAACGAGAAATATTTACCGTCCATGTGAAAATCAGCCTTTTGCTGTGTTAAGCCATTTTTTGGAGCTTAGTCATCATAAAAGTACAGACTTCTCTATAGGACTCGATCTAGATGTCAACAATAGAATAATGTACACCATCATGGGTGGCGTGTCAACATCGCCGACCAGTTTTTCCCAAGAAAAATGTAACAAAAAAATGAGATTATCATCTGTCACAGTGACTCTCTCCCTGTGCATACATTGTGCCACCTAGCTTCATTTTGGAACACTACCAGTTGTCCGTGCACACCAGACTTTGCTCAATAGTTCAATCAACAAGTCTCACTTTAGTTTCCTTGGTTAAACACTTTTGGGAAAACATTCAATATAAGTATTTACCGACACTATTTATGCTTTTGAAAGTAAATCACGTTCCTCGGCAGTATGTCTAGGGCACGGCTACTGTGAAGTGTTTTCTTTCATGATGCCATTCCTTGGTGGTTGGCATGAAAATGCCACTGCTAGGCATGCATTTCCAAAGTGTCAACAAGAATGTGGGGAATCAGTGTGGTCAGTGCCCATATGTGTGCCACGGCCACTGCAGGCGGGCCTATTTATTGTCTTGTTTTTATTTGGCTGTTTTATTGTGGCTTAAGCACAGTGTTACTGTTGCAATGAAACCTTGATGAATACAGCGGAGCGCATGTACAAATTCGGTGCTGTGGGGGCAGACGTCACATCTGCCTACAAAAGGCAGTGATGGCCCAAATGACGTGAGCGAGAGCGTGTGTCCTACGCAATTAGTAGGCGGCCTGTTTTTAGTGAGGATCTCCAATTACAGTGCCTCTAGGTAAGAAACCTAGAGGAACACTCAGGGGAAAGTACGAAGAATGAAAAAGATGCTGAGGAAGGAGATAACGTCACCGCATGAGGGTTTGCTGGAGGTCAAAGGGTGGCACTGTGTCCTCCATGTTTAAACATCAGTAGAATGCAACACTTTACTTTAGGTCGAATGCACCAGTCTAGCAGGTTCAGAAGTCTCTCTGGCTGCAACCATTCTTGTAAATCACAAGGCCTTGAACCAAATAACCCCCAAAACCACCCCCCCATTCCCCCATCCAACACCACACACGGTTAAACCACACACATTTAATTCCCTTGCCCTGTCAGCTGTCTCTCTTGAGAATGTACCAGTGAGTTGGGCTGGGTGGAAGGATCCAGACGATGGCGTTGAATCCAAAGCTTAGACAGTAAACACACTAGGGTTCGTATTTTCGTATATTTCTCAGACCATGTGTCTCGTTCTCAGGGCCTCATCAATGTTTGCTGTCTGCATGCTGTTTCTGTGTCATTATTTTGACTCTCCGTGGTTGAACGGGTGGCATGGAAAGCAGCCGCCACTTCGTTGTAGGAATCAAGGGAACAGTGCTGTCCCATGATGAGTCAGTTAGGCCTGCTTCTATCGCGGCATCCAAATGTAAACAGGCATGTATTACACACACACACACGCGCACACACACACACGCACAGTTCCACACTGTAATTTAGCCAGATTGATCTTTATGCTAAATTACGCTATTTTTAACCCACGGAATAACCCACTGCTGAATCATGCTTAGTGGCACGGTGGTGCAACATAGCATTGCCCCTTCACAGTTTCAGGTTCCTCAGTTCAATCCCGAGTTTGGGTCATTATCTGTGAGTTTCTGTGCATGTCCTCCCAGAGTCCATGTGGGGTTCCTCCAGGTTCTCCAGTTTCTTCTTGCCTCACAAAAACAGGCCAATAGCTGGATTGCTTACACTAAATTTGCCCTAGCTGTGAATGAGTGTGTAAATGTGTGTGTATGGTGCCCTGTGTTGGACAGGTGTCCCATCCAGAGTGTATTCTCACCTCTGTTGTTCCTGGGATAGGCTCCAGATCGACCACAACCCTAAAGATGAATGAATGATGATTAATTGTATAATTGTATAATTCCCTTAATATTACATTAAGGGAATTCCGTTGGATCTGTAAGTATGTCTGACCCTATTTTCTTTTTTGTCACGTTCCCTATCTTTAAGAATTCCCTGTATCGTTTTATGATTATACCACAATGACCAAACGTAGACAAAAGCATTCTTTTGCTAAAAAGCCCCCCCCCCCCCTTCACATTTCAGTCAGAATGCCTCTCATTTACCTATTTATTTACTCCGCTGAAATCAAAGACATATGGGTCTTTTAAAAGCAAGGGGGAAGCGAGGATCTTTGTAGGATCTTTGGATAAATGCCCTCAGATAAGTGGACACAAAGACACAAAAGAACAAAAGCAGCAGAGGCTAGGAGTGCTCCATCACCAAGGGTCACTGTTATCTTATCCAGGAGAAAGAGGAGAAAGACACATTGACACCTCTGCGCGTCACGCTCTTAATTCCTCCATCACTGCGCTCCTTCTTTTTTTTCTCGCTCTCTTTCTCTATTCCGCTCTCTCGCCTCTCTCGCTCTCTCTCCTCTCTCTTTTCAATGATAAGACTGCCGACAGAGGCCTCCTGATAAGACATTCATTCCTTCACCAGTGGAAAGTGTTAGCTGTTAACAGGTATTCGCATCATTTGACCTTAGTCTGCAAGGCCGGAGGATCTTTCAGCAGGATTATTTATATTCAAGCTGCTTTGCTCTTGCTCAGTTTGGTTGAACATGTTCTTTATTAAGAGGCACACTGTTTTGGCTAATGGGGTCAGCGCTAACGTTATACTGCTTAACCTTACTGCTCTAATTATGGACTTGCTCTTTTTACTTGCATTCAAAAACCAAAGTTCATGTATTTTACTGACACAATAGGGACACTTTGGTGAATTGACAAGGCGAACATAAGACCTAACCCTAAGCTAACATGCAAAACAATTTCCCAAGCCTACAAGCTCTTATTTTTCCAAATACCATTTGTCATCTTCATCAGCTTTTGGGTTTCGGGCCAGTTCTGTGAACACAATGCAGCTACTCGCTAGAGCCAAAGAGAGGCCAGCACTGACTTCTCAGATCTGCGCTATGCCACATTTGAGCTGGGCCTCTGCCAAAACCAGAGAGACTACTTGACAATTTGAAAACAGCGGCGTCCTCTGGGCTATTCTCCACAATCTAGAAATGTGCCTGGCAACTGCACATGCAATTAAAACGAGGGGAAAACTTCCCAAACATAGTTGCAAAATAGTACGAGAGGCTCTTCGATGGAATGCAATTAGTGCTCAGTCATTTTTCCCATGCACCATGTACACCATTTATGACTGTTTTCTTTTATGCTGGTGTTGTATGCAACCAAAAAAATAATAGTACATACAATAGTGACACCTGAAAGACCCAAACCCAAACACTTTACAGATGACACCCCATCTGGCAGGATTGTGCAACATGATCTGGTGAACAACTTGTATATTACTCTTCATAATGATATTTTCAGTATCCAAGATTTCCTTCACGACATGTTGGTCTATTTTCACAATTTCCTACATTTCCCAAAATGCCAACTCTCAAATCAGCCCCAGAATCGCTAAGCACTTCAAAAATAATTCAATAGAAACATATTTAATTTGTTTCAGGTGGAGTTTTTCCTTTAAGCATTAATATCGTAGCCTGCATTTGATGTTAACCAGGCTTCAGGTTGGGGGAAGCACAAAACAACAAGCGATGCCAGCCAGCTGAGCCCTAGAAGGCACACACTGGATCTATATAATACAGTGCAGCCAAGCTAGAGCAACAACAACAGAAAAAGAAAAGAAAAAAAAAAACTTTGGACAATTGCCCGAGCTTAAAAACAGATCGAGGCAGGACATGACCCCTGCTTCCCTTGATTAAAGTGTTTGAAGTCACTGTTCATCCTGACTAATATCTGATCGCATCAGGAGCACATGGCATGAAGTCTGGTGCCTGAGGTTTATAAATAAAACTGCCCCAGTCATCATCATCCTCCCACCAGCATGCCTGTGCCCAAAGAGTCATGGTGGTCTTGCAGTACTTCACTGTTTTTTTTTCTGTTGTCACAGTTCTAATTCAGAAAAACAGCTACACCAGTGGCAGAAAATATTTTGACATGTTTTAAGGAGTGTAACAATAAGAAGCATGGCTCTTACAGCCAGCCTTACTAGATCACATTAATTCTAAGCACATTATTTTGTGAAATGGGAGCATCCATCTATCTATCCATCCATCCATCCATTTTCTGTACTGCTTATCCTATACAGAGGTGCAGTGGAGTCTGGAGCCTATCCCAGGGTACTAGGGGCACAAGGTGGGGGTACACAATGGTCTGGGTGCCGACCCATTGCATGGCACAATTGCATACACACTCAAACACCCATTCATACACTACAGAGAATTTGGAAAATGCCAATCAGCCTACAGTACATATCTTTGGACTGGGGTGGAAACCAGAGTACACAGAGGAAACCCCGAAAGCACAGGTAGAACCTGCAAACTCCACGCACACAGGACGGAGGCTGGAAATGAACCCCCAACCCCGGAGGAGCATGAGTGATACAACAGAATAGTATTCACCCTATTTCCAGGAAATCGCAAGTTCAATTCCAGACAATGCCACATATTTGACAACAGTGTGAAATTACAGGTTATGATACTGAGATTGTAAAAACAAAACAAAAAAACAAAAAAAAACACTGAAATATAAATATAAAAACTTCAAATCTCAAAAAAATCTCAACAAAGTTTTTGCAAATTACACCAGGATTCGCGTGGAGAAGTGACATGTATACAAATATACAAAATTCATAATCGAATATTTTTATTAGCTTCTGAGCTCCAGTGTAACAAACAGAGGTGCAAGAAGTGCAAGTAAGAGACAGAATAGCATCAGTGCAACACTAAAGATAGTGTAAGCCAGTGATAAACAGTGCACAATATAATACACACTGACTTACTGGAAGTAAGGCAGTAAACATAGTGCAAGAAGATATTGTGGCAAGCTATAAATATTTTCTACCCCCTCCAGCTGAAAGTGGCTTTTTTTTTTATCAGGGTTCAGGTTTATAGAGTGGAAATCTGCACTGATAATTGAGCCCAGCTTTAGATCTGGTGCTCATGATTTGAGCTTATTGACCTCATTTGGATGCGTGTGTGTGTGTGTGTGTGTGTATGTGTGTGTGTATGTGTGTGTGTGTGTGTATGTGTGTGTGTGTGTGTGTGTGTGTCAGTTTGAGGGACTGGGCGATCCACTGGCCTTTGCTGGCGGAGACAGCGCTCCTGCTCTTGTTCCACTAATCGATCAGCAGATCACCGTAACGAGTGGCTTTGAATGGAATGGACAGTCCCACCCCCTCCTCCCCATGTCATCAGTCTTGTCCTACAAGATGCCTCACACCCGGTGATGGCATGGGAGACTGCCTATGTCAGCCCACAGGAAAAAAAATCTCCCTCTCTCTCTCTCTCTCTCTCTCTCTCTCTCTCTCCGCATCAGTGGGAGAACAGCAAAATGAGGAGGACAACAAAGTGGCGGATTCTTCACATAGCTTCCTATTTTCATGCACTACTGCCACCAGAGAAATGAGTGTCCCCCTCCTTTGGCACCCAGCCAGATATCTCATTGCCCCCTAACCTTTTATCTGCATTCAAAGGTAGCCTTATACCTACCATTCATCAAAGGAGTTCAAATGTGACCACCTTGCAACCTAATGCCAGTTTTGTTGTTTTTTTTTTGTTGTTTGTTTTTTTTACTTCCTCACAGGTCGAGAGCACAAAAAAGGACCTACTGCACAACCCTCAGACTGAACGCTATCTTAAAACCAGTGAGCAAAAACGAAAGGAACATTAAATTATAGAACAATAACTGACATTCAGTGAAGTCACAGCTTTAAGCTACTGCTTGATTAATGAACTCCACACTGTTCTATGCAGTTCTGCAGTCACGCTTGTAAGCAGTTCACTGAAACATTTAGTGCAGCTTATGAGATGCTGATCCAGGCTATGTCCTTCTGCTTATCAGTTGTATTAAACAATCTTTTATATGGTTGAATATGATAATGTCCTGTTACATGACTCTTTTTTTATATGGGGCTTCTGAAGTGACATGGTGGTTATTTTTTTAAAGAGCACCTATTATGGTTTTGAAATGTGCCTAAGTTTATTTTAAAGGTCTCATACAATAGATTTACGTGCTTCCAGGGTCAAAAAACACTTTAACGTGCTCATAATTTAAACTGCAGCATTACCCTTTTTCCCAGTGTCAAAAACGACTCGTTCAATGATCCGTTCTAAAGTATTCATTCTAAACTCCTCCTGTCAGAGAGCATACTCTGCTCTGATTGGTCAGATGTCCCAGTCTGTTGTGATTGGTCTACCGCTGTCAGCATGTGTCGTAAAGGAAACGCCCACTACCATAACGAGTTTCAGCTCCGTCTGTCAGCGAGCAGCGGATGAAGACCGGAGGCGGGGCTTTTTGTTACAAACCTACATAGGTTAGTACAGGAAGTAAAGTCTGGAATCACTAACGACTCGTTTCAGCTGTTCAGAATCGATTTCTTCTTTTGGGAGTCAATAACACCGTTTGTCATGCGCTTTGATTTTTTAAACTTTGCTCTATAACACACTACATGAAAGATAATATTTGAAAAACCGTAATAGGTGCACTTTAATATGAATATTTTGAGGTCATAACTTAATAATGTCATACAAATCATACTGAAATACCATGAATTGTGTAACTTCAGGCCACATCCTAATACAATATAGGAACGTCATAATTAATACAGTTCATTATTTGGCAGGAACGGGTCAAAAAAGTCTATTCACTTTGAAAATTCACTTACAGTGAGGCAGGCTAATTGTATCTATGTCACTATGCCAGTGACTTTATGTATCAGTCCAAGACTGAAGTGAAATATTGCTCACATCATTCATTTTAAAATACAATACCATTTGTAACCACAATATAGCAAATGTAGGCAACACCATAGGATATGTAAGGAATAAAACATCCCAGGACTTGCTGTTATAGGAGAATAATTCATGCTGGCATGGTGTAATGCACCCTCTTCGTGAAGAAAAATGATTCATTTCCTATAACAGCATGTCTCAAGCAATTTGCCAACACTAACAACTTTTTATTAATCAAAGTTTAATTCTTTCATTCTTTTTATCTTCCATTTATAGTTACTTTTAATATTGTGGAACGTCCGTAAGACAAGTTAGTGCCTGATGTTATATATGCTACAGACAGTCGTTCCTTCAACAGCCTCTCTTAATACCGGAGACTCTTTCCATAGATGTCAAATAAACATCTCTTCATGGAAATCACAATATCAACTATTAGATGCTTTTCTTTACAACATCTAGGCTTAAGTTATGTGGAACGTCTGTCATACGAGTACCTGTGAGTTAGCCGATATTACAGAAACGATAATGCATTACAACGACCACAGCTGGAAACACTGTCAGAGCTGCTGTTATAGAAAATGGATCAACACCTTCTGGCCAATCAGAATCGAGAATTCAAGAGCACTGTGGTATAACAAAATGTCACCTCAGAGGCACTGTATATTTATAATATCTCATTTGTTTATCTCTTTTTTCTAATAATGTGCGAGCTACAGTAGAAATAAATACCTATTGTGTCTATTATGTTTTATAAATAGACATTCACAGCAACAGTTTGCAAAAGTGTGGGGGAAAAAATATCAGAAATGTTTTCAGATATTGGCTGGAAGTTATGAGTTCTGTAGTCAATTTGTCGCTTAATAAATGGGACAGACGAATTAAGTGAGTAACTGCTTCCAGTCTTTGAAGCAGCTGAGCTGTAGAAAATACCAGTAGGCAAACAAAACGGTCAGACTACTACGCCACATGTGTTTTCTTCTTTGGAAAACATGTTGATTGTATTCCTGGTCAGTTTGCTGGCGTTCGGCTAGTTCGGCCAGAGAGTGTTAATGAAGCGAGCAAAGTGGTGAAACAAGGAAGGATGTAGCAGGTGATCAGCTGGCCTGATAACACGTGTGTGTGTGTTTAGCGTGCACTCGGGACACTTTGATGTAAACAGCCACCAGTTCACCCCTATAGGCACGAGCTGGGTCATTTCATGTTGAGTGCACTCGGCCACTTGTTGCTCAGAGGCATTGTCAAACATCTCTGCATACTGTTTTAGGAAGCTGCAACATAGAGGTGCACATGTGGGGATTGATTTGTTGGGCTCTTTTAGTTCAGACTCTTTGAGAGGACAATAGGTGCTAATTAATAATGCTGGTAGTCTGCGTTTCCTGTCATGCTGGAACACAGGTAGCGTTTATTTAAAGGTCAGCGACCTCTCTGTCTAATCTGGAGGTGAACTTGTATATCATGGAGCATCACGTTACATAAAGCAGATGAGGGTGCTTAAAAGATAAATGAATGGGATAACCTAATTGATCTAGATTTCAGACCTGTTTGTACTGTATGTGTGATGTGTCTGTGTAGTTAGAAGTTATAAAGCCACTGATCCATGCACCAGCCACTATTCCAGAAGATCTTCTAGACTCGAGTTAGATTCTTCAGATCCTCAAAAAAAAGCTTGTTTTTTTTTCCAAAACCCATAAAAAGCAGCCACTTGGGATTGTGTGTGTCTCTGTATGTGTTTGTATTCCATGCTTTATTCATGGTTTTTCCATCGATGGGACGTGCAGTCATAGGAAAATAATCAACAGCGGGGTGGTGTAATGGGCCAAATGCAAACCACATTACGATTACCACCCCAAAGTTGCTAATTTTCCAATAACAGCATGTCTAGAAGTGTATTATTCCCTTTATAACACAGGGATTTGCCAAAGAATACAATTTTTCATTAAATAATGAATTACACGTTGTACATTTTTAACCACTTATGTGTAATGTCAGTTTGCTCCTGTTATCACTTATGGTATATTATAGCAGCTATAAAAAGTCATTCCTTCACCAATCTCAATCTCTTGGAGTTAATAAGACAAAAAGACACATAAGACAAAAAGACACAGCTTGTCATGTTACAGATAAACAGGAAGCTGTAAACTAATGACAACTCATACAATGTAAGGCGCTTTGAGGAAATCTAAGGAATTAAATTAATTCAATTAAACTTTCCTATAGTGGAAAAATGAACTGTCTGGCTGTTAAGCGCTGACACTGGTGACTCCTTCCATAGATGATAAATAAATGTCCTCTTACAGAAAGCTTCACCATATCAACGATTTTTTGTGTCAAGTACAAACACGTTTTTTTTTTTTCATCCATGTTAATGGTGGGAGTGTCCACCGTACAAGTCCCTGTGAGTGAGCTGCTTCCATAGAAGCGATAACGTATCAGAACATGTGCATTAATACAGTATAATCCTGTGTCAGAACACACCAATCCTATCAGATCTGAGAATTCAACATTATGAGAACATTGGTGTTAACATTCCTACTGTATAACTACAACTAAATGTTGTTTATAAACCTTATATAAAAAGCTTCCAGAACACCCAGAAACCTTGAGCCAAACATTAACAACAACAAAAAAGACAAACAAACATTATAAGATGAAATTTTTATCTTGGTCCTTGCTGAAATGAGTATTAATTGCAAACTCAGCAAGAGCACCACTGCAAATTGTTGCGTAAACTGAAGTTAACTTGCTCATGTCAGCTAAGGGCAGCTTTCAGCCTTTTTGCCAGCGTAACAGCAGGGCTAATCCCACAGCCATTATTATGCATACTGATCATCTCTCCCTGCCTGTCATCCATCATGAGGGATAGAGAGAGGGAGAGAGACGAGGAAGGTCTGCACTGACAGGCAGCAGAGGAGCTCATCCCTCAGTGGATGCAGCTGGTAATGAGGTGGCAAATTTGTGTTCTAAAGCCAGGCGGAGAGGAATCCCACTGAGACCCTCACTCACACGTCCATGGCGTTAAAGACACAGGCTGGCCCGAGGGCCAAGCTTGAGCCAGCCTTTCAGTTCCTCCCTATGGAGAACAACAGCCCTGTATCCTTTTTATTGATTATCCTGGAAAGCTTTTCACTGACCCGCCACTTCCTCTGAGATTCTCAGAGATTGTTGCTCTTCTTTTAGGAGACAAATTTGTGCACAGAACACAACTCCAAACATTGATCCAAATTCCTCATGTGGCTACATTTTCAAAGAACTGTGATTATTCTTGGTATGCTAGAACCAAGTGTTTTCACAAATTTTTATTTTATTTTAGTAAACATTTTAATGGCATGTAAGCAAATTCCTGAAAATTAAACAAATCGAATACTTTATATCACCGCACTGATAAATTCTCATATATCTCATGCCTGGTGCTAATGAATTTTCTGTAACAGCAGCTCTGACAGAAGTTCCAGCTGTAAATTAAAACGACAGGTTTATATTAATGCGCTCGTTCAAATACATTATTGTTTCTATAGTAACCACTCATTCACTTGTATGTAAGATGTTCGACTTAATCCGAAGGCTAATAATTAAAAGGTTAAAAACAAAACACACCAAAAAAAGACATACTGATATGATGATATATGATATATGATATGATATATGTTTTCTGTAAGGAGACGCTTATTTAACATTTATGGAAGGAGTCTCCAGTGTCAGCGCTTTGTAACAGTCTTCAGGACAGAAGGCTTTGGGCTTTGCAGTTTCTTAGTAAAATTGGAAGGACAGGATAACAAGAACTTACTTGCTTTGTGGACGCGCCACAACATTAAGCACAACTATAAATTGATTAAAAAAAACATATGTTTGTTCATTAATGAATTAAACATTGTAATCGTTGGCATATTGTAGGATATAAGATGAATACCACTTCAGGGCATGCTGTTATTGGAAATTACACCACCCTGTCGTTTATTTATTATTTTCCTATAACAGCACACCCCCAAGTGTTTTATTACTTAATTAAGTAAGACAGTAAAAAAGCCATCGGTACATCTGGTTCAAAAAACCGGTCCGTCCATGATTTTGCGACCACAGAAATTAATGCAAAATCAAGCAAACACTGCAAAATTCTTGGGATTTTTCAATATTACCACAGATTTTTCACCGATTTGGGCCAAGATGCTTCATGTGACGCTTCATGTCACAACGTACATTCAGCCAAAGCCCTTTTTGATTCACGCGCATCGAACATGAGTACAGCTAAAAGGTCTCATTTCATCACTGCGAAAGACCGTACAGAACTATTTCCTGCAACTGTAATTTTGCCAAGTTAGGTAGTTTTCCTCTACCTAAAAACTCTGCAAATTACATCTCAAATTTTGAGAAAAAGCCATAGCAAAATCAAGCATTTTTGCACGCAAAAATCACATAAAAACCTCTGCGAAATCCTGTACGGACTGACAATCTGACAGATTCAAACATGTTTTAAAAACACTTAGTAAGCCAGTAATTATATTACTAGTGCTACCTTTGCAATTCAAGCAACGTGTGCTTCAGCCAGATCCCACATGATCATGAAAAGCATTTCATTCTGACCAAACTGTGTGATTTTCATGTTCCACCATCCCTTTAAGACAGTCAATCACTAGCAATTGCATTGTACATGAACAATAAACAAGTCAGCCTTGCAATTAACACAAAGGCTTGCAAGAGAATACACACATTTAGCAGCTAAGACATACCCAGGGGGGTTATGAGTTTTGTGTATTGTTAGTTCTCCAAAAAATCACTTTAACCTTTCATTATGTGATTAAGAGGCTTGCCTTGATCCCTCTTCAACTGAGTTGTCTCATTCATTCTGGGGCTCCTCATTGGAATCAGTGTGATTTAACAGCATTGAGTAAAGTCACAATCTAATGTCAAAGTTTTTTCTTTTCATTCTATAGAGATTTTGGCACACACACATTGTATTGGTTAGGACCAGTGCATGAAATTCTGGTAATGGATTGGATGATTATAAGAGAGAAATACTTCTATCATTAATCCTTTTTCTTGTAAGTTGAGTAATGGCATGCTCGTAATCATGCGCAGGCAACAGATACTTTACGAGACGGAGAGAGAATAGACATGGTGACATGAGTTATGGTTAAAGTATGCCCATTAGGGCTGAGCAACGAACACAGAGGCATACCACATGGGTGGCAACGGAGAAATGATTACCAGCACAATTTTCCAGATATGGGAGTGCATATTGTACTTGCAAGACTTTATATGTGTGAGTGTTTGTGAGAAGGAAGGAAAAAAGAAAGACAGAGAGGTTCACAGTGAAGGGTAGAGAGCAAGAGAGGACTACAGAGAGTGCACGTGTGTGTTGAGACAGAGGCTCGAGGTGGGCGACTCCTGGCTCTTGGTATTAAAAAACGTTGTCATTAAGAATAAACACCCTGTCTGGGACTGATTGAATGTATGAGGCTTCAAACGGGACTCCTTAATTGTTATTATTGCTCAATGGGGCCACTAGAGCAAGGAAAAATCAAAGCGGTCAGGCGGTGATGGAATGCAAGGTGCCCGCATAAATGGGAGATCGGCCTAGCGTCTGAGGAGATGGGTGCAAAGGGGGCACCCTATGATGTCACTCAGCCCCCAGCGAGCTTTCTCATGGGAAAAGTAACACTCCTGCTTCACTCGCCATAAAAGAGGAAAAGGAGCCATAACAGTAACAAGCGCAACCAGCGTGGCCGTTTGATGTGCCCACGTTATCTGTCTCCTTGGCTTTTTTGTATCCCATTCAGAGCATAAATGTGATCATTGAAGTGGGCCGCTCCATCCTTGCTGAGCACAAAAGTCTCTCGCTAATTGCTGCCACATCAAATAAGCAGGAGCAACTCCGAATGGGAGCTTTCTAACTGCTGAAAAAAATGGACCATTACTTAAAGCTGGTTAGAGAGGGGTTTTTTTGTGTGATTTCCCATCTAAGAGTAGGCTGGTGGTTTTGGGGAGGTGGCGGTGGGGCAGCAGAAAGGTGGGGGCGGTTATCTCACAGGAAAGACCTCTTCACAGATTAGTTCTGCATCGGCAGCCATTTGCTATTTGATTCGGCAGCGACCAATCCAGTAGCTGCCCCCTTATTGTCTTCTTGCGACGAGCAGGAACAGTGGCCAGCAAGCAGGAAACAAAAGCTAGCACCGACAGAACCCAGTGTGTGGTTTCAAAGTGTAACTCTTCTCCTTGCCGTCACGGCCCAGTGATATGAGTGTCTTGGGGCCCTGAGCCACACCACACAGAGCGAGAAAAAGCTGTCAATTCATGGGCCTTTTCAAAAGGCACATCACTTTTGTACAAACAGGGCCTGAAAGTCACAGTCCATATACTCCTCAAAGCATACTCCCAGTTAAATAGCCATTGACTAGCATTGGATCAAATGTGATTTGTTTGGACCCCCCCCCCCCCCTCCCCCCATCCACCCCCAGCCATCTTTTTGACCCTCGGCATTCTTGTTTCCCAATTGTGTCGTCTTTGTTGAGCGCAGAGGTTCTGTTGAAAGGGGGGATTGACGGGGGAAGGGGAAAAAGGGCCCGCTCTTAGGCCAGGGACAGGCTTGTGAACTGTTCTTTGGGTCACTCATTGGATCTTGTCAAGGTCGTGACCTGACGGAGCCCATCAGTGGTCATAGAGAGAATGGTTGCACCTTTTTCAATGTTACATGGTTAGACTTGCCATTACTTTGAAAGCAGGAAGGCAAACAAATTCTGGTGTATATAATCCAGTTCATCATGGCCTCATGGCAGTGACCCATGCTCCAGTGTCACTCACAGGTAAGTAAGTTGTTGGATGGTGGGGAAAGAGGGTGGACTGAGGGATATAACCATAAACCACTTAAAGATATTTCCACTCAGTATGTCCATGATGACACTTGGGGGAAAAAAATTAGGCTCCATCAATACAGAATGTCTTCAACTATGTCTAACCACAAATAACATGTGTACTCATGGACAGAGACAGAAAACAGCGCCACTGGCTGTTATAGAGATCTGAGGGCCACCATCCACTATTCAAGCATGGTGATAAACCGCCAACTTCAGCTGGTTTTAGGTGGAGGGGTGTGATGGGCAGGGGGGGGGTCATTTTTTCCCCCACTGAAATGCCACCCTAAATATAAGTACTGTAAATATTCGGCTGATGCCTACCCATGGTAAAATTTCTGCCTGCCATTGCAAGCAACAGTTGAACTAAAAAGTGTTTTTACTGAATAATTAAAGGTTCTTAGCTTAATTAAGGGGAACCGATCTGACAGGGAAACACGCTGTTGTAGGGTTCTAATTAGAACCACTATGGAGTGTAGCAAAGGCATAAAAATTCACCAATTTCAAATGCCTTTCTGGTTTTTAATGCCTCAGGGAGTGAGCAGTTGTGGCTCTGTGGTTACTGATCAGAAAGTTTTGAGTTCAAATCCCAGCAGTGCCCAAGCTGCCACTGTCGGGTCCTTGAGAAAGCCGCTTAAACCCTCGACTTCTCAGACGTCTCAATTGTAAGCCACTTTGGATAAAAGCGTTGGCTAAATGAGTCAAATGTAAATGCTAAATCTGGACCAGCCTATTTGGGCCAGAGAGGCCCATCAGGTCAATCTCACTTGCAACCGTTCCCTCAGACAGTCCTCATAATTCTGCAAACCTGGGCAGTGTGTGACAAGGCAGGCCCAAAAGCATGCAGGCAGGCCCCCCACGGCTAAAAATATGCCATACAGAGCTCGAAGGCCCTGTCAGCATGGCACGATGCTTGACTCTGTGAGGCTGACAGCTCTAAAAATAATTATTATTTTAGTACTGGAGAATACTGAAGTTATCCTTGTTTATGCTTGCCATGACCTTGGGCTGAAATGAGTTCAGACCATTTAACCACATGTACTTGTGTTACAATGAAGTTTAATCATGCAGGCCAAGAAGAACTCAACCAGAGAAGCCAGAAAACATCATAGGCCTTTTCTGTGATTATTCGTCCATGTCACCTGTTTTCCACTACACTTCATGAAGGACACAGAGTCCCTTACTCTCATGCACTCAATAAGACGCAGCATGTCACCAGTGTTCCCGAGCAGGATTAGAAGTGATAATCTCTTTGTTTAGCGCAGACTTTGTCATCTGATTTGGGACTTTCTGAGGACAAAAAGCAAACAGGGTTGTCAGGATGAGGAGAGTGGCCTTTTGTCACAGTAATGGGAAAATCCAGATTTACCCCTCACTGGAACAATGTTTACTCAGTGCTATAAAGAGTGAATCCCTATGTTTGTGGCTATTGAGTGTAGAGCACACAGAAGTAGGACAGTGGCTTACAGTCACCACTGCTGAAGGGTTCCATTCCTTTTTTTAATCAATCATAGACCTGAGATTTTGGAGAACATTCATTTTCAATCATTTTTGTAATTCCCCATAAGATTTATGATTGCATGACACTTGTCTTCATTCTTCAGACCTCATGCGAAGCCTTGTATAAAATGATGGATTAGTTGTATTTGTTATTGCGCAAAAGAAAATATTACAAGCAACTGTGCTCCCCTGCAGACCATAAGTATTGTAATCCACCAAAGAAAGAGGGTCTGACCTCAATTTAAAGACTTTTGGAGGTATTACCTGGGAAAGCAGTGGAGGGGTTTTTTTGGACAAGACCACCATGCAGCATATCGGCCCCCAGCAGTCTGCTAGAACTATTGGAAAGTGGTAGGGGGCCATATTCTCCTCCAGCTTGGGAGTTACTGCTCAGCCACCAGGAGGGAGGCCTGGCCACAGAGAGGAAAAACTATCCCAAATCCCCAAACACTAGCCCTCACAGCTGGCTAGAAGTGCAGAGACAGTGGCTGAAAAGCAAGCTGAAGCCAGCCTGCAACAACTCCCCCGACCACTCAGTCTCAAGCCCCATTCAGAGAGAGAGAGAGAGAGAGAGAGAGAGAGAGAGAGAGCGAGAGCGAGAGAGAGAGAGCGAGCGAGCAAGCAAAGGGTGAAAAGATCGAGAAGCAGAGCGAGAAGTTCTAAATGAGGAAAGAAAGAAGTTATAGGTCAGCCAATGTATGTTAAAGAGCAACGCTGATGAAACTATTGAATAACGTTCGCCGAAACATCTGAAAATGTATTTCATCTTTTTTGTCAGGTCTGAGTCTCTAGCCAAATGTACTGTTCCCTTATCAGCTTATCTATCAAAAAACATAGACATTTAACTTGTTTACATGCCATGATGTCCCTATAAACTAGGGGCAAAGCTTATTTAAGTGGACAAGCTGTCAAAATGTATCACTGTGCTCATCTATCAGACACCAGTGAGCAAACGATGCCTTGTAAAAGTGTTGTTCTACATGAGAAAAACTGTCAACCAGCAGAGATTTTCAGATACTGTTTACAGAGTGAGAGAGAAAAACGTTGCGTTAAATGCAGACTTATGGATTATTGCAAGCAATGTACTCGATCATAGAGCATCTTTCCATGGTTGACCTTGTGATTATGTTATGACATCAAGCAGCCAGTGTCAAAAAAAGAGTTTGGAAACAAGGGGGGGGCATAACAATATGAGAATATGAGAATACTTCACGATCACACTCATGTGGTTCTTCCCCAAAAAGTTGCCACAAAGTTGGAAGCACAATTGTATTGAATGTCTTTGTATGCTGTAATTTTACAATTTCCCTTTACTGGAACTAAAAGGCCTAAACCTGTTCCAGCATGATGATTCCCCTGTGCACAAAGTGAGCTCCATGAAGACATGGTTTGCTAAGGTTGGTGTGGAAGTGCTCGAGTGTTCTGCACAGAGCCCTGAACTCAACCCCATTGAACACCTATGGGATAAATGGATGAATGAATACAAATCCCCACAGCCACACTCCAAAATCTAGCGGAAAGCCTTCCTGGAAGAGCAGAGGTTATTATAACAGGAAAGGGGGACTAAATCTAGAATGGGATGTTCAAAGAGCACATATGGGTGTGATGTTCAGGTGTCCACATATTTTAGGCCTTATAGTATAGGTTGTAGGACTGAACTTACTAACCAGTATCTCTTGCTTCTGAAGTTTTACATTTGCTCTTTATCATTCCAGACGACACCTGTTTTGGGATGTTGCCTGAAAGATCTAGCGATTTAGTCAGTGGTGGCTCATCCATAGGGGCAGGTGGAGTAGAGCCCCACCGATATATATTAGCCTTTCGACAAATGTTAATCTTCATTCACTCATACACAACTATTACAGAAGGTACAAACCTTATGCATTGATTCTCAAGAAGGCAACACAATACATTAAGAGCCAGGGGGGTGTAAAATTTTGAACAGGATGAACAGTGTAAATTGTTTTTATTTTGTCTTCTGGGAAACATGTAAATATCTTATGTAGCTTGTGAAGGGCAGAACTAAATGAAAAAAAATCTTTAAACAAAAGAACAATTTATGGCAATCATCCTGCTCAAAAGTTTACCCGCCCGCCCCTCCCCTAAAGCTCTTAATGTAGTGTGTGTGAACCTTTTGTAATAGTTATGTACGAGTCCCTCAATTATCCACAGTGTGAAAAGATGGATCAACATCATATAGCCGCTGTAAGAAAGGGGTCGAATATGCAGAAGATGCTGGAAAAGCAAAGAATGTGTAGGACCTGCAGGAATTTTCTGAAGAACAGTGGGCAGTTTAACTGCTCAGGACAAACAAGGGACTCATGAACATCTATCACAAAACATAAAAACAGTCGTTGATCATCCAAGTAACGACACACAGTATTAAGAATCAAGCATTTCAGTTATCATTGTATAATGTTTTTAATTATTAACATTTTGCAGATTCTGCAATTCATATGTAAACTTATGACACAAATGAAGATGCTCACTGGGGCAAGAATCACGCTGTCCTATGCTCAGGGCAGAAGCCGCGGAGAGGACAGTTAATGGCAGGGTCATGGTCTTTATTCGAATTTGGGCTTGTTGTAGACAGTGTGTCAGTAATGTACAGAATCATTTCTACAGTATTGTAAGATATATGGCAAACACTGCGAGGAGGAACGGCGGAGTGAATTATGGAGTGAATAATGGTGGATAATATCTCTACATCAGAAATGCACGTGCACCATGGTGACCTTGTTTCCCATGCAAAGGGTGTGAAAAAGAAGAAAAACGTGTCTCTCTTTTCTAATGCCTGATGTTTTTCAGGTCTATTGTGTGGTTTTGTTGGGCTGGAAATTTAACGAAAACCTGGCAAACACACCTGCTGTATCAAACACAGTTTAACAAAGGTATCTCAAAATGAGCTGTTGACTGTATGCTGAAATTTGAACTGCATATTACAGGTTTAATCTAGAAAATTCACTAGATTAGTAGGCTATAGCATGAGTCAACTGTGATATCCTGTCAAACGAATTTTGTTTAATGCTATGCTGTTAGTAATGTTGTCCTTCCTCACCAAGCTGCTGCTGGAGTCAATGTAAACTTGCAGTGCTTGAGAGATTTTTTTTGGTAAGGTGGGGAGGAGGGTGGATAAGGGTTCTCAAAGGCATGCTAAGGGTTAAAGGTTCCTCTTGGAGGACATCTAAGCTGAAGGATTTCTCAGTGTCGATAATTTGTCTAGAATAACTGCCATGAACGGCTTGCCTTTTAAAAAAAGGGGGGGGGGGGTCTTGGGGTGGAGAGAAAAAGAAAACCCTTGGGCCAAACCCACATTGCTGTAGGTCTATGGCGAAGTAGCACTCGAGTGTGCTCAAAGGGCTCTTGCTGTCAGAATGGAATTTGGAGTGACCACAAAACAGTTGTCCAGCTTATGAATGTCTCTCCTGCTTGGTATAGACAGAGCTATGTTCATAGATTTCATCTATCGTTATTACATTATTCATTGTGCACACATTTGTTTCCATCGTCCATCCACAGGGTCTCAGTTCGAATCATTTTTGTATTGTTATATGCCCAAAATATATGTCCACTACAGATGTTCATACAATTATAATTAACAAACGTCTTAATTCATTTGTAAAAAGATTCTAGTGACACAATCTCTAAAATTATTTGAGTGACAAAGGACCTAGCTTTACCACCAAAAGTTAAAGAACGTTCATATAAATAAGTGCACTTAATCAACTTATCTAGCCGATAAGTCATGCATCCATCATTCGTTTTTTTAGTGGCATTGTTCATAAAATCCACATCTTTTTTTTGGCAGTTTAATAAAATCATGCATGCACATTTATACAATAATATACAAGATAAAATCCTAATAAACTACACTCTTTCCCACTGGTCTCAGGTCCAGTGAGGTCTTTCCATATTTTACTGTCCTAATGATTAACTAGTTCATACAGAGCATTTAGACTGCAGTTCATGCTGACATCTAGTGGTTCATGAAGTCACCATTTGCTGGTACGTCACAAAACACTGAAATAAAAGTACTTTGCATTTTCTTAGACATGGTTTGCAGAACGAAATAATAATAATAAATGAAATGGGGGGGGGGGGACACACACACACACAAGCTATGTGTTCGTAGGAAGTCGTGAAACACTTATGAGTTATTTATATTTATACCATAGTGCTGCTGAATTTTGTTTTCTGACTGATCAGAAGGTGTCAGTTAATTATCTATATCAGTAGTTTCAGCAGCAGGGTACATCACAGATTTTTATTAATGCATTTGTTCTATTTAACAATTATGGTAGGAGTCACCAGTGTTAGGATTGTGTAAAATTCAATTCAATCCAATTTCATTTGTAAATTGCTTACAATTAACATTGTCACAAAGTAGCTTTACAGAAAAAAAAAAAAAAAAAAAATATATATATATATATATATATATATATATATATATATATATATATATATATATATATATATATATATATATATAAAAGTTACATTTATCAAATTCAGTAAGTTTTCCACCACATGAAAGTTTTCAAGACAGAGGACTTTGTGCTTTGCGGTTTCTCGGTAACATGACAAGTAGTGTTTTCCTGTCTTATTAACTTTCATGAGGGAGAGGAATGAGAAGTTTACAAAGGGGGAAGGTCTGTTTATATCTGCTATAATGTAAGTGATAACAGGAACTAACATGTCTCTGATATTCCACAACAATAAATGGTCAATATTAAAAAGTTCATCTTCATTTATTAAACTTTAGTAACCGTTTCTCCTGCTCAGGTTCATGGTGGGATCGCATTAACACTGGCTGTAAGGTGGGAATATAGGTGCATCTCAAAAAAAAAAATTAGAATATCGCAGAAAAGTTCCTTTTTTTTCCCCGTAATTTACTAGATTTTTGATTTCCATGAGCTGTAAGCAGTAATCATCAAGATTAAATCCAAAAAAAGGCTTGAAATATTTCACTTTATGTGTAATGAATCTAGAATATATGAAAGGTTCACTTTTTGAATTAAATTATGGGAAAAAAATCAACTTTTCCATGATATTCAAATTTTTTTTTAGATGCATGTGTACACACTGTACATCATTCGATAATGTGTTGATCATGAATTAATATGTTATTGGAATGATTGCCAAATTGCTGTGGTAATAGAGGATCAAAACACTTTCTGGACATGCTGTTATTGTTAAATTTTTGTGCCTGTTGTTGGGTCTTACAATATCTATATAACCAGCGATAGTTACTGGGTAGCCATGATGAGCCGGGGGGGCGGGGGGCGGGTTTACTTTTAATTTTGTTTTCCTTTGTTAGTATAAAAGGAAAAAAAACCTGTGAATGTTTACTGCTGTGTGTTGCTCAATTTGTTTTTGTTTTTTTCTTCTCAATGGAATATTTGGGAAAGGGAGGGGAGGAGAGAAGAAAAAAGGTGATGTTCAGCAGACATGTTTGGTAGACGTGTTCAGCAGAAATGTCCAGCAGAAATGTTCAGCAGAAATGTTTAGTTCAGCAGAAATGTCCAGCAGAAATGTTTAGTTCAGCAGAAATGTTCAGCAGAAATGTTTAGTTCAGCAGAAATGTTCAGCAGAAATGTTCAGCAGAAATGTTCAGCTCAGAAGAAATGTTTAGTTCAGCAGAAATGTTCAGCAGAAATGTTCAGTACAGCAGAAATGTTTAGACCAGCAGAAATGTTCAACAGAAATGTTCAGCAGAAATGTTCAACAGAAATGTTTAGTTCAGCAGAAATGTCCAGCAGAAATGTTTAGTTCAGCAGAAATGTTCAAAAGAAATGCTCAACAGAAATGTTCAGCAGAAATGTCCAGCAGAAATGTTCAGCAGAAATGTTTAGACCAGCAGAAATGTTCAACAGAAATGTTCAACAGAAATGTTCAGCAGAAATGTTCAGTTCAGCAGAAATGTTTAGACCAGCAGAAATGTTCAACAGAAATGTTCAACAGAAATGTCCAGCAGAAATGTTTAGTTCAGCAGAAATGTTTAGTTCAGCAGAAATGTCCAGCAGAAATGTTCAGCAGAAATGTCCAGCAGAAATGTCCAGCAGAAATGTTTAGTTCAGCAGAAATGTCCAGCAGAAATGTCCAGCAGAAATGGTCAGTTCAGCAGAAATGTTTAGTTCAGCAGAAATGTCCAGCAGAAATGTTCAGCAGAAATGTTCAGCAGAAATGTTCAGCAGAAATGTTTAGTACAGCAGAAATGTTTAGTTCAGCAGAAATGTCCAGCAGAAATGTTCAGTTCAGCAGAAATGTTTAGACCAGCAGAAATGTCCAGCAGAAATGTTTAGACCAGCAGAAATGTCTAGCAGAAATGTTCAGCAGAAATGTCTAGCAGAAATGTTCAGCAGAAATGTTTAGTTCAGCAGAAATGTCCAGCAGAAATGTTCAGTTCAGCAGAAATGTTTAGACCAGCAGAAATGTCCAGCAGAAATGTTTAGACCAGCAGAAATGTCTAGCAGAAATGTTCAGCAGAAATGTCTAGCAGAAATGTTCAGCAGAAATGTTCAGCAGAAATGTTTAGTACAGCAGAAATGTTTAGTTCGGCAGAAACGTTCAGCAGAAATGTTCAACCATAGTAGCACACCTTGTTGTGTTTTAGTCCTTATTCCTTACTTAGACCATAGGGTTATATATTAAGAACAATATACAAGGGACAATGGTCAGACATCTTAAGAACTTTGAAGTCATGCAAATTTCGTGTCAATCTTAAAACATATTAAATGCCAAATTACTCAATTTATATTTTCAGTTCCAGGTAAAAATGACGGGATACTGCTCACATTTAATTCTGTGCACTTGAGCTTCATCAGCAAGTCAATAAGGTTTTAAGGTCTTTCAGTCAATACTTCCATGTTGTAATTGTAATGACGTTTAAACTTGGCAACCTTGCAGCAGCCATGTGCCAGTATTAGCTCAGCTGCTTAAAATTTGGAGAATGGATCCCCAACGTGACGATCCTGAACATGACCAATGTCACCACATGTTCTTTTGAAACGGTTATAAACTTCTGTATGATCAGGTGTAGACTTGCAAAGCTGGACTTTGTAAACTGCAAACTGAGGGGGTGGTGGCTGTTTAGCAGGATCTGTGCCAGTGGACAAAGAGGATGTACTGGAGAATATGTTAGGAGTCTGTAGCTCGAAGGAGTCTAGAACTTCACTGTGTCTATGAAGTTCTACTATGGTTAAAAAGTGGCACTTGAACTCAAAAAGAGGCACCACAGTGCCAAGTAAATGACTGAGCCTTCCTTATGTTCTAAGTGATTTTAAGGAGGAGAAGGTAAGACCTGCAAAGTACAGACATGTATTTTAAATGATAAACATATGAAAATTAAAAATGCACAAAAACTTGCACACTACAGGTCTGCAGCTACAATAGTGCTGGCAGGGAAGAAAATACAGAGAAGTGATGATTAAATGATTAAATGCAGTATAGATAATGCATAAAAATATTACTTTTTTTTTTTTAATTAAAGTGGAAGTATCCGAACAAAAAAAAAATCGAAGTAGGTCTCGGCCAATCATTCTTGATTTTTTTTTCTACAATCAATTTGGTTATTAACGTAAAATGTAAATAAA
Source organism: Ictalurus punctatus (assembly GCF_001660625.3). Taxonomy (NCBI): domain Eukaryota; kingdom Metazoa; phylum Chordata; class Actinopteri; order Siluriformes; family Ictaluridae; genus Ictalurus; species Ictalurus punctatus. The sequence goes on from NC_030425.2 coordinate 24,854,377, forward strand.
ATGCAAATTTAAAGGAATGCAAATAAAATGCATATGAGCCCATTTAGTTGACGTATAGCACACAGTCATGGGCTGGAGGAAAGAAGAAGAGACATTTGAGATTTGTCATGAGTAATTTGAAGGTCTAAATTTTTTTGTTCTTGTAAAAAATATTCAGTAAAAGAAACATATTCCATGTCAATTATGCTCAATAATGTATAAACATGCCAAAATAATATAGCAATGAAGTACTATTACTCAGGTATTTTTCACCCCTGATTGCTGGCCTCTATATAAGTTTTGTCTTCAGTGGACATTTTATGAGCTAAATATGACAGACACATCTGAAAACACTCAAAAGTCAATAAACAATGTGTAACTTTTCTCTTTTTATATATATTGAAACATTTAACACCAATGTCTTTGCAGTTTAGGTAATATTCCATACCGATGAAAAAGCAATGGCTGATAAAATTCTTGGAAACAGTCAATAATGAAATATTGATGTTCTGTTCAATGGCATTGGCATTGACTGTGTGTTTGGATTCAGATGGACCTGAGAAGCTGAGGCCAACCTGGTCAAGTCAGAGACCTGGCTGTTCTCCTGTACACACAGCTGTACAAATGGGCCTTGCACCTGAGCAAAGTGAGCACTGATTACAGACCAATAAACACGACAGTTCATATCAACATCCCGAGGGTTTACATCAACGAAGCATGCGATGTGTTACTCAAAGTGCACTTAACTTTTTACATCAGTATATGTTTTTAAAATATATATACACTTTTTTCTCCAATTCTTTGCAATTTTATGCAAATAATTATGCTGCCACATGACTGACTCATTGGAGAATTGCATTAATGTGCAAGTGTACAGATGTTTCTAATAAAGTGCATGGTAAGTGTATTACTCTGAATGTATTATTCACACCTTACCAGGAATGATTCACCTAAATTATAGATGCTCCAACTAGTCACATAAGTACAGTTTTGGAAATGTCAGCAATTCTGCCCTCAGTGACCTATGTACAGACAGGTCATTGGAGCTTAAAAAAGAAGTTTGCACCTTAAGGCAGTTGTCATGAGCCATTACATTCAGGTCACAGTGGAGGATGGCCACTTTAAAACCCTAACCTTTCAATGATTTGGGAGAAACTCTGTAGTCCTTGTTTTAAGGCTAATCTCAGAAGTGACTAAGAGTGTGCACCCCGGTGAGACTCATCTTTCTGTTTAACATCGTCCATACAGAACAGGACCCCTGCCATCTATGATGCCTGTGAAACTCCTACTGAGAGAAACATGATGTATGGCTTCCCTCAGGAGCAAACCGATCCAGTCTACCAACACCTATAAAAGGGTCGTGACAAAACATACATTCCTCTGGCTTTAGGATGGACGGGCTGAGTAATACCCTGGTCACCCCTGTTGTTCATATAGAGACGTCACCAAAGTTTCCTACATATTCAACATTTTATTGTTATTATTATTATTATTTATTTACTTAGAAACAAACTGACTAAACTCAGAGGTTTTTAGTATGAACTCTCTTATAGCAGAAAGGTGATTCCACAATTGAGGTAAAATTAGTGTCTCACTGATATTACCTTTACAGATATGTATAAAATGCACATATAAGTAAAGTTAAACAAAGCTAAAATGTCCTTCAGCATTTAAACATTCCCATCTCAGTATAACTACACTTTACCTTGCAAAGTAGACATAGTAGTTCCATCCTTCATTCATCTTCAGTAGTCATTTTATCTTGCTCAGGGTTACAGTGGATCCTTTCCTGTTTATTTTTGTGGCAATCTTGCTGTAACTCTGTGTAAAACCAATGTTAAATGTTAGCAAAGTGGGAGAAGTGGGGGCAGGGCCAGTTGCTAGTTACAGCAGCAAGGCTAGCTAACTGAGCAAAACCCAGTCCAGCTAATTTGATTCAGTGCACCAGTGGGAAATGCTCAAAAACAATTATATTCTTGTAAAAGGATCCAATATTTTTTCATTTAATTACTTATTTAATTACCTAGTTAGCAACTTTAAGGAAACCATGACAGGTTAAGCCCAAATTTACCTCAGTAACGCTAGCTAGCTAGCTAAACTGGCAAAAAAAAAAGAAAAGAAAAAAAAAGAGATCTACCAAGCTTTAAAAAAACAAAACAAAAACCCAATATTAATGAACTTGCTGGATATTCTATATATCATTCAGATTTAATTAAGTCACATTATTAGTTTTAGTTTTCTTTATTTAAAGTTTGACAAGGTAGGATATTGCAGCACAAAAGAAAAACAACAGAACAGTTACTTTTCCTTTTAGCAGCACAGCCTGAAATGCGTCAAACATAACATATAATCATACATCATAACTAAGTCATTTATAAAATAATTTTAATGCACAAAAAAAGACCAATTACCACTAGCATATATTAAGGAAACTAATATCTGTTATCTCTTATTAAACTAATACCTGGTGCTTTCTGTGAAGGCTACATTGCTAAAACACACACCGAACAGGGGCTATAGTCTAAATATACACAAGCGAATACAGAACAAGGTTGGTACATGCACCTACCACTTTATTAGGAACACCTTTACACCTGCTCAGTCATGCAATTATCCAGGCATGGCATCAGTGGAATGCATAAAATGATGTAGATACAGGTCAAGAGCTTCAGTTAAAGTTCACATGAAACATCAGAATGGGGGAAAATTTGACTGTGGCACAGATGTTGGTGTAGGAAGTCGAAAGAGAATGGCCAGGATGATTTGGATGAGCCACAACTGCAGAAAACCACATAGGGTTAAAATTGATGAATACATGAGGCAGGGGGCACGGTGGCTTACTAGTTAGCATGTTTGCTTCGCACCCCTTGGGCTGGGGGTTTGAATGTTCTCCCTGTGCTTTGGGAGTTTCCTCTGGGTACTCCGGTTTTCTCCTCCAGTCCAAAGACATGCATTGTAGGCTGATTGGCATCTCTACATTGTCTGTAGTGTGTGAATGGGTGCATGATTGTGCCCTGCAATGGGTTTGGCACCCCGTACAGGCTGGCCCCCACCTTGGGCCCCGAATTCCCTGGGATACAAGTGTACGCGGGTATATAATAAGCGGTTCAGAAAATGGATGGACAGATACATGAGGCAAAGGGTCAAGATAATAATGGGTGAAAGCCCATGGGGGGGACTGTCTATACATAACAACTGAGCAGATCCAAAAGCTACTCAGAGGATACAGAAGAGGTTATTCAGAAAGCAAAGTGCAGACATTTAAATTGCATTTTTTTAAAACACCTAATACAATAGAAACCTAGGCTGACCTTCCAGACTTCATGAGTCAACCCTATACAAGTTTGTGTACCAAAGACCCCAAGAGGGTGCATGTACCTCAGGGGGTTGTACACATGCACTGCTGAGAGTCGCTGACCCTGTCACTGACATCAACCTGACTCCTAAAAAGCAACAGACACTGCATGTAGCCTTGTTTAAGCCCTTGGCAATAACAAATGAGCTCACTAAACCAGTCATTCAATTATGTAAGAACGTTATATTTAATCCAATGCAGCTTATGCACTATGGGAGAACGGGACGTGAGACACAACAGATCACAGTGGCATCACTGTGACAAAATTAGCACATAAACAAACACTTATATGAATCACAGCAGCCTCATTGAATAACATCATAGAGGGCAAAGTTGTGTACAACCTTATTACTGAATCCACCTTCAAATCATTTCAAATCATCCGAAGTTTATTATCCTTCTTATACTATAGCAATTTGCCAACAATGATTATTTTTTCAATTATGACACTTCATACTTTTTATCCATTTATAGTTTTGTTGTGTAATGTTATAAGAGTTATAAACAGTCATTCACTCACCAGCCTTTTATACTCTCTTTTGAAGTTAATAAGAGAGCGGTTACAGCTTTTTATGTCCCTGAGAACCCGAAAAGCAAAACGTGCTCTGTCCTGAAGACTTTCCTATGGCCCAAAACATGCTCCTTACTGAAAACCTCGCCCAATCAACTATTACCTGTAAATTGTAATCATAGAAACAACAATATTGTAGAATTGAGCGCTTTAATATAAACCCTGCATCCCCAACTACTGTCAGAGCTGCTGTTATAGGAAATTAATCAATACCTTCTGACCAATCAGAATAAAGAATTCAACATCAGTGCGATATAATAGGTAATACTTGCATTAGATTTGCAAGGCGACTTACAAATGAGGAAATACAAGCAAAGTGATATATCAAGCGGAGAACAATACAAGTAGTGCTACCATAAAAGATGTATAATTGATTTCTAGAGAAGCAAAGTGAGCAGAGTAGAGGTGTAAGAGCCAGAGTAATTTTTATAGTTTTTTCATAATGGGGGGGTTGGGGTTGGATGGAGTTGGCAAGTTAGGGGTTAGTGTTCACGGAAGAGGTGGGTCTTTAGAAGTTTTTTTTAAGATATTGACAGATTCTGCTGTCCGGATTGCGGTTGGAAGTTTATTCCACCACTGAGGTACAGACAGTGTGAAGTTTCTGGAAAGGGCCCTTGAGCCACGCTGAGTAGGCACTACTAAGCGTCGGTCGTTAACTGATCACAGGTTGCACGAGGTAAACGTAAACCTCAAGGAGAGTGTTGAGGTAGGGGGGGTGCTGTTCCAGACAAGGTCTTGTATGTGAGCATCAGGGCCTTGAATTTGATACGGGCGGCTACAGGAAGCCAGTGGAGGGAGATGAAGAGGGGTGTGATACGGGACCTTTTGGACTGATGAAAATGAGGCTTGCTGCTGCATTCTGAATTATCTAAAGGGGTTTGATAGAGAGGCCTGAGAGTAGTGCATAGCAGTAGTCCAGTTTTGAGATGACAAGAGCCTGGACTAGTAGCTGTGTTCACCTATTCGGTGAAATAGGGTCTGATTTTCTTGATGTTGTACAGAATGAACCTACAGGATCGTGCAGTTGTTGAAATGTGTTCTGTAACCATCAAGCTGTCATCGAAAGTCACCCCAAGATTTCTGACTGTTCTGGTTGGTTTTGAGTGTGGTTGAGCCAAGCTGTACGGAGATTAAACCCTGTTCATTCAAGAAATCCAAGAATAAAGATGAATTTCATGACACTAACTCTGGGGATATTGCTCATTCTAGAATAATAATATCAAGCTTGTTCTTTTTGAAAGCTGTGAAATGGCTAATGACCACATGCCTATGGACAATTCGCTTTGTAGCCTAATAAGATATCTATTTTAGAGCAGATGCAAAGGCATGAGGCAATACAGAGAAATACTGTACTGCACGCACTCATTTTCAGATCAATAGTGGTGTGTGACCTATGACCCCAACAGGTAATGAGAGCTTTCTCCATGGCTCCATGACTCCTACAAAGTGTGGACAATTTTATTGTGTTGAACCTGACATCTTGTGGTTAAAGACAATCACTACATCTAAGTACTAGTCAATTAAAACTATGTAACTGAACCAATTATATAATTACAGGTAACAATCACTTTTCAAGTACAAGTTTTCTTCACCAACAGGCTGTATTTTGTTCTTAAATTAGTAACAGGCTTGAGTTTCCTTTTGTTGTTGTTGCTTTTTTTTCTTCTTTTTTTTAGCACATGCACAAAATGTGGCTAACTAGCATCCAAGCTAATACCATCAGGATATTAAGGATTTACTTTTCAATCTATAATATGGGTAAGACGGCTGTACTTTTCAGTAAGCTTATTAATCAATATTACTGAAAATAATGAGAGCTTACTTTTCTTCTCATGATCTTCAGGAAATCTGGACGATGTAATGTTCTGTTGAACATGTGACTTGTCCATCCATCCATCCATCTTCAACCACTTACTCCTTTTCAGGGTCACGGGGACCCTGGAGCCTATACCAGGGAGCATCGGGCACAAGGCGGGGTACACCCTGGACAGGGTGCCAGTCCATGTGACTTGTCGAATTTTCAAAATATTTCATGTGTTCATGTCTGGAACTAAAATGTAGATTTTTCAAAACTTATAATGATGACTCATGGAAAAAGTTGTTTCCTCACACATTAATGCAAAAAATAATGCGATTTCCAAAGTATAATAATAACAATTATTATTATTATATTTCAAGTACAATTGCAGTTATAGTGGGTTTAGACAAGAAAAATGCTGTTTACCTTTATTCACATACATATTTGTAAATATATATCAGTGTGACACTAATGGCACCACAATTACCATCTTGCTCAGTCATTTTAATAATAGGTTTCAGGTCATGCTATAGAATTTTAAATTTGACTGTATTTAGGCTATTAATGATTAGCAGCCTAAGGGCTATGTGCCATGACTAAACCCTTAGCACGCATAGACCTCCCTCAAACCCAATCTCAGACCCATATGCTTTGGTTTAAGAGACTGCTGCTGAGCTGTGGGGTGGCTGAGCTGAGGAGAGACAGGAGGAAGGAGGAAACTGCTTCCTTGCCGCTCTCACAAACACATGGAGTCTCTTTCTAGTGGCCCACAAGGATAATGGACCTGTGGACACGACGCAGAGCCTTTTCCCACTTGAATATGTGTGGTTCCAATTACAACAGGGAAAGATTAAACAATACATGTGAGCAACCCACCACTGTTCGCTGCTCTCTTTCCTTCTAGTTGGAATTGATTTGTCGTGTTAGAGGCACTAGTGGCCTTGAAGCAGACACCATGCTCGAGAGAATTGCATGAGTAAAGTTGTGGGGGTTTGAGGTGCGCATGGTATTTATCGGGCATTAAGCTACTTTGTGAAGCTTGCCTTGTGTTCTAACCAGATACAGATACAAATAGGACACACACTGTTTTTATTTTTATTTTTTTAGAAAGCTTGCCAGAAAGGATAACAGGGCATCTGGTTCAGACTAGAGGTGTGCATCAGGTCAGATTTCACTACAAAAAAAAGTCACAACAGCAGGATGTTTTTACTTCCATGTGGGAACAAGCGAGTAGTCAGATATGAAACAAAGAAAGACTGCATCATTCGTTCATCCTTAGTAATCGCCTTATCAGGGTGTCACTGGTTTTAATTAGGCTACTAGTTTATATGTTGGAAAGCAGGACCAAATAAATTCATCAGAAAATATCATGACCAGGTACAAACAAACATTCCCATGCATGTCTCTTGAGTGAGGTAGCTGAGGTTGAAGAACTATCAGAGCCAGAATTCACACACCATGCTGACGAAGCTGGAATTTCAATGCCAATCCATCGGAGGGCACAATCGCACACACATCACACACCCATTAACACACTACGGACAATTTAACGATGCCAATCAGTCTACAATGCATGTCTTTGGACTGGGCGATGAAACTGAAGTAACCAGGGGAAGACCCTCAGGCACTGCAAGCTCCACAGACACTGCGTAGAGACGGGAATCAAAGCCCCAATCTCAGAGGTGCGAGGCAAACGTGCTAACCGTGAAAACATCATCGATTTAAAAGAACACAATAAGAATAACACAATCAGAATGACACCTGATCACATTTATTTTGATGTAAACAAAGGCTGAGTACAATTTCCCTGAATTCACGATGGAGGAAAAAATAAAAAAACACTTTGTATACAGTAATAACTTTGTTTCTAATTTTTCATCCATACCATACCCACACCTTAATATACAAATTCATTTACTTTTTACTTATTCAAACGTCACATACAGGCTGCATATAGATACAGCAGCTTCAGCTGATAGCTACAAACAGTTTTAAAACTTCAGTCCCAGTAATCTGACAGAAAAGTTTTTTTTACATTTTACATAAGCAATAAAGCAGTGATTAATTTATTGTTTTTAAGTTTAATCACACAGAATTTTTTCTCCTCTAAATGTTTGAGCTGGCAAATTACATTTTCTTCGTCATGGGCTGCCCTGCATAGTAATAAGTGTAAACATTCCTGCAATCTAGACAGGTCAAGAGTTATAAACAAGACATTCTAAACAGTTTAAAATCTGACGACAAGAGTTTTTTTTTTTTTTTTAATTTTTTTTTTTTTTTTTTTTTTTTTTTAAACGCAAGTACTACATGGTCCACTATAAAAACTCATTTAAAATCATTTGATAAACTGCTGTCAGATATTTCACCAGTTGGAGGTAGGGGTGGAAGATATGGCACTTAATATAAAGCGAAGAGCTGCTGAGGACAAATGGATTGCTACAAATGTAGTGGAGTGTCAAAAAATAAAATTTTAAAAATCCCACAGTGTTGTTCATAAATAGTTGTGACTTGTTGCATTACAGTATAAACACACAACATTTGAGAACAATCTCAAAAGAAGTTGACGCTTTTATTCCTCACTATTTTATAGTTCGCTAATTGATCTGATATGTGCCAATCATCATGATCATTTGGTTCGCCGCATTTGTTAAACATCAGCAGTTATTTGCTTCTGATCATTTCCTCACATGTACAAATTAGTGACTCCGGTCAACGAGTTCTTCTCCAGTATACGGCAGCAGCTATGAACGCCACTGCTGCAATGATGGACACGGAGCGCCATCTTGACACACTGCGGATAACACCACCCTGCAAAACAGGACAACGTAAATATCAGCAGTCTTCCTGAGAGCAAAAGAAGTCTAATATTTTTTGAGTCATTTACAGTGACCACAGTGGGAGAGACTTTAGTAAGGTAAAGAAGACAGGAAGATCAACCTGGACAGTTACCTTTAATTGTTGTTCAAGCAACTCACCTCATACAAGAAGTGTTGAACACATATACAGTGGTGCTTGAAAGTTTGTGAACCCTTTAGAATTTTCTATATATCTGCATAAATGACCTAAAACATCATCAGATTTTCACACGAGTCCTAGAAGTAGACAGAGAGCTCAAAAAATATTATACTTGATCAGTTATTTATTGAGGAAAATGATCCAATATTACATATCTGTGACTGGCAAAAAGTATGTGAACCTCTAGGATTAGCAGTATAATTTAAAGGTGAGATTTCAGTCAGGTGATTTCAATCAATGGGATGACAATCAGGCGTTAGTGAGCGGCCTGTTTAATTTAAAGAACAGGGATCTATCAAAGTCTGATCTTTACAACACATGTTTGTGGAAGTGTATCATGACATGAGCAAAGGAAATTTCTGAGGACCTCAGAAAAAGAGTTGTTGAAGCTCATGAGGCTGGAAAAGGTTAAAAAACCATCTCTAAAGAGTTTAGACTCCACCAATCCACAGTCAGACAGATATTAGGAAATTTAAAGCTATTGTTACCCTCCCCAGGAGTGGTCGACCAACAAAGATCACTCAAAGGGCAATAGTCAGAGTAATAGTCCACAAGGTCACAAAGGAACCCAGGGTAAGGTCTAAGCAGCTAAAGTTCTCTCTCACATTGGCTAATGTTCACGTACATGAATCCACCATCAGGAGAACACTGAACAATGGTGTGCATGGCAGGGTGGGAAGGAGAAAGCCACTGCTCTCCAAAGAGAACATTGCTGCACATCTGCAGTTTGCTAAAGAGCACATGGACAAGCCAGAAGTCTATTGGAACAATATTTTCTGAACAGATGAGTCCAAATGTGATTAGTCCTTATGTGATTACAAAACAGAACTTCTGGTTTAAATGAGAAATTAATTAAGAAATCCATCAACATCCCAGAGTTGAAGCTGTTCTGTACCGAGGAACGGGCTAAAATTCCTCCAAGCCGACGTGCAGGACTGATCAACAGTTACTGGAAACGTTTAGTTGCAGTTATTGCTGCACAAGGCGGTCACACCAGATACTGAAAGTAAAAGTTCACATACTTTTGCCACTCTCATATGAAATATTGGATTATTTTCCTCAATAAATAAATGACCAAGTAGTATATATTTGTCTTATTTGTTTAACCGAGTTATCTTTATCTACTTGTAGGACTTGATGAAATCTGATGTTGTAGGCCATATTTATGCAGAAATATAGAAATTTCTATTTCTAAAATTCACAACCTTTCAAGCAGCACTGTACATCCTTTTTCCTTCCACCACAAACCACAGCAAAGAACAGCTGCATTTAAGTTCTTTACCCTGCATCAGTTCTTACTTTTACTGCATCAATGTTGAATTCCTGATTCTGATTTACCGTAGCGTATAGATTTTGATAATTCTAATAATAAATGTAATTTTCTATAGATACAGCTCAGATAGTAGAGCCTGCCACAAGGCAAATGCGCCAAATAAGTGGATTAAAACATCCCTGCACGACCATACAACAGCCACCCAAGGAAACGAAAATTGGCCATGCTGTCATACTTTCTCTCTCGTCAATCACAGTGACAGTAGCCAATTGTGAGAATCTGTGAGCTCACGTATGAGGATTAACGCAGATGGCGCTTTCCTCAGAGTCTGTTGCGCAGCCATATGATGCAGAATGAGCAGCTGGCTCGCTTCACATGTCTCAGAGGAAGCATGTTAGCCTTCACCCTCCCTGGTTGGTAACAGTCGCATAATAGGGGACAGCTTAGGGGAAAAAAATATTTAAATTGTAAAAATGTAATTGTTTCCAATGAGGACACGTTTATTTATCATATTTAGAAGGAGTCTCCAATGTCAGTGCTTTGTAACCAGTCAGAGTTAATCTATTCCTTTTTTTAATTATTATTATTAAAATTTCAGGATGGAGGTCTTACATTTTTGGCCTTATGAACTTAAAGGTTACAAGGTTATTAATGTTGTGGTGTTCCCCTTAAACTGTTTTCCCAAATCTAAATAAATGTAATGAAGTTTACCGGGAAATGTGGGTTCATTTATACGTTCCCTCATTTAAGCAGATAGTGCATTCCATAAAAAAACCCACCGATGTTTGTAGCCATGTCCTTCTCCACCTGCGCACGCCTTCATCGTACTTTCTCACACTCATACTGAAGCACGGTCACATGTTCACTTGAGGCCCCTTAATTTTAGTAGTGTAAACCACAGCATGCTCCATGACGCCGGGCCGTTTGAAGTCGAAAAACCCCGGACCGCGCTTACTACGGCCTTTATGATCACGTCTGAGCTATAAAAAACTCGCCGGCGGACTCCTACCAGGTCTGGAGGAGCTTCTGCGCCACACATGCTCACCGCACCTCACTGTGCTGTAATGATGGCCTTTGGACACCGTCGCACAAACATCCGAGCGAAAGACTCAAGATGCAAAATGAGATACGCTGAACACGTAAAGCAAAGCTACAAATTCGGCCGCCCTCGGACTACTTTTGTCTGTCTGTAGTAATTGTTATGATGACAACCACCCTCCCTCTTACTGCGTGTGTGTGTGTACATTACCGTAAATTAGCGGTAATTAGTCTCTGCAGTGATAATGCCGGCTGCAGGGTGCTGAATCATCGTCTGCCAAGCTGACCCCCACACGAATCCGTGCCGTTTACACGTGACTTTTGCATTTGATTTCCATTTCATGTAAAAAGCTAGAATGTGTTTATTATATACACTATACATGTGTGTGTAATGTGCTTTACAGAATGCGTGTGTATGGAATGCGTCAGAGTTTGTGCTTCTATGCTCACTGACACTCTAGTGGGCGTACCTCTGTGTGTGGTGGCCTGTGTCTGAGTCGACCTGTGTGGCTCTGTATGGGTGGCCAGAAAGCATTTGTGCGCGCACACACACACACACACACACACACACACACACGCGCATACCAACCACTTACCCATCCTCCTTGTTGTCTGATCCAGGCGGAAATGTGTTCCCTGATAAACTGCAATACCCAGCTAATGATGTTCTTGATGATTTCAAAGTGGTTTTGAGTCAGTGCCTGAGGGAGGAGAGAAGAGAGAGCTGAGTCTTTCCAGTAGCTTCTATAGTCTGTGCACAGTCAATTTCCTGTATCACTACCACCGATAAACATGTGGGAACAATTACGGGGTTATTTCAAGGCAATGGTACTTGCTCTTATTTGGACAAATTTCTCTAAAATAAATAAATAAATACATACATTTTAAACTTACCTTAGTTCTCCTTTGGTGTATATATAAAGTAGAACTCATTTGACCCACTAAATGCTATATATATATATATATATATATATATATATATATATATATATAAATAAATATAGCAACCATACCACAATCATTCCTGTTAATTAAAGGAATCATTTTTCAACATCACTGAAAAAGTAAAATAAGACTTTAATCAGACGTTCCAACATCGATCATTTAACTTTAGCATTTATGATTCTGACCCCTTGCTACTGATACTTTTCTGCGTTCTCAGATACATCAGTGGACCAGTGGTCAGAAAAGCAAATTCAGTAAACAGGGAAGGATGCAGAATGTGCATATTAGAAGATCATTAAACCTCGCCCCAACTTTATCTAGGTGAACTTCGACCTGGTTTTGTTAGCCAATAGAATAGAAATGGTGGTTTGTCAAAAATTAAAGAGATACTTATTATAGTTGTTTGCACACATCTTGGGGGGGGCACTCATGTCCATTGATGTATAATTGGGTATTTGTGTTAAATATTCTTTTGTCTACCAAGATTTTTTTGTTAATAATGTTGGACACCTCTCTCATGCGACCTAGCCAGCAGTGTCGCTAGACTTACATCCATTTTAATTAAAATCAAACCAGGAATTTGGCCATTTAACATCAATCGGACTGTATTTCCCCTCATGTTATTAGAACTTTCAAAACGCAGGAATGTTTTACCTTGTAAATGAGCCGATAGGCCAGATGAAAGAGAGCCACTATTCGCCCCCAGTTAATGCCGTCTGAAAAGATGCTCTTGGCCACAGTCGTGAACACCTCCTGAGCACAGTTCGCCTGCACAGTGTTGATGAGGCTGTCCAGAGATAAACATATGGTCATGTTCAACATACTGTGCTGACTTTAGATCATCTTGTTACAATTTCAGAAAAGGAATATAGCCAGTTTGTTGCTTTTTTTTTAATATCATAATTCTGGATTTTTTGAAAAACTCTCAAATTACATCAAAACACAACATTTAACCCATCGGCAATTTTAATACATGAACCTGAAATAGGAAAACAATGAGACTAGAAGCACTAAAATATCTAAACATTCGCAAAGATGATTAGTGCAACAGAAAATATTTCACCCTATCGTTAGGAAAAGAGATTCCTGGTGATGCTGGGGGTCTAAGAGAGCTTTAACTGATCCTGCTGTCGTCTCTTTAACCAATCATGGGTGTCTGTGAGCTCATTTCATGGAAAAAGGCAATTAGCGCTCTTCTACAACCATGTTCAGCTGCAGAGTAAATCGGTTACTGAAGAGGAGTTTGGGGCTTAAGGGCCCGTTCACACGATATTTTCAACTAAAAACGGAAAACTTTTTTCCAACTAGAGATGGGTAAAGAAATATCGATTCTCCTATTCAATTGAAGGAAACGATATTGATTCGGGAATCCCCGAATCGTTTCTTAATATGCTTGAGAGGATGTGAATATTATCTGTAGTTTGCCTCTTGTCCTGAAGATGTCGCCATCTTTCATGTTTTCAATTTTGAAAACTTAATTTTTAAACGTTGTTTCAAACTGTTAATTAAATAAATAAATAAATAAATAAATATATATATATATATATATATATATAATGTGTGTGCAGTTTGTGCTTACCTTGAGTGCATTGTATACACATTTATGATTTCTTGTTACAATGTTACTCAAAGTAAAAGTGAAATGTTATTAAACATAATTGTGTGGGCCCTATTGTTAAAGTAAATGTGTATTTCACTAATATAGCTAAGTAGGAGGGATTCAGTTACCAGCATTTATATTAAAATATGGACTCCATGTCTGCAAAACTAACATTTTTAATGAAATATCGATAGCTAATCGATATTGAATCAAATCAAAATCATATAAATAAGTATCGAATCACCAAATTGGTCGAAATACCCAGCCCTAACGACAACGGCGCTTTGGAGCCTGAAAACACAAACTTTTCAAAAAGGTTTCAAATTGCAAGCTTTTGAAAGTGATGCCGTTATCGTCTCCGTGTAAACATACAAAAACTGGAATCTGTGAATGACGTCATGTGCACGCGTATTACGTGTTCATGCGCGCGAGTACTTCAAAAATACGATGGCGATGACTACATGTGTTTGTGCTGCTTAAGATTTCGAGTTTATTGACTCTTCTCCAGCAAAGTGTAGATTTACTGCATCACAACTACAATCAGCAGAGACGAATTTGTTACATACCCCACATTATTAACCCACATCTACACAGACAAAGGGTATTTAAAATCTTATAATTATCTTTGTAATTGTCTGTTTGAGCATATCTGTATCCTTTTATTGCTAATAAAATACAGAAAGCAGACTGACTCACTATTTCGATTTTTTTCAGTATGTGTGTATATATTTATACACACACACACACACACACACACAGAGTACACCCCTCACATTTTTGTAAATATTTGATTATATCTTTTCATGTGACAACACTGAAGAAATGACACTTTGCTACAATGTAAAGTAGTGAGTGTACAGCTTGTGTAACAGTGTAAATTTGCTGTCCTCTCAAAATAACTCAATACACAGCCATTAATGTCTAAACCACTGGCAACAAAAGTGAGTACACCCCTAAGTGAAAATGTCCAAATTGGGCCCAAAGTGTCAATATTTTGTGTGGCTACCATTATTTTCCAGCACTGCCTTAAGCCTCTTGGGCATGGAGTTCACCAGAGCTTCACAGATTGCTACTGGAGTCCTCTTCCACTCCTCCATGACAACACCACAGAGCTGGTGGATGTTAGAGACCTTGTGCACCTCCACGTTCTATTTGAGGATGCCCCACAGATGTTCAATAGGGTTTAGGTCTGAAGACATGCTCGGCCAGTCCATCACCTTCACCCTCAGCTTCATTAGCAAGGCAGTGGTTGTCTTGGAGGTGTGTTTGGGGTTGTTATCATGCTGGAATACTGCCCTGCGGTCCAGTCTCTGAAGGGAGGGGATCATGCTCTGCTTTAGTATGTCACAGTACATGTTGGCATTCATGGTTCCCTCAATGAACTGTAGCTCCCCAGTGCCGGCAGCACTCATGCAGCCCCAGACCATGACACTCACACCACCATGCTTGGCTGTAGGCAAGACACACTTGTCTTTGTACTCCTCACCTGGTTGCTGCCACACACGCTTGACATCAACTGAACCAAATAAGTTTATCTTGGTCTCATCAGACCACAGGACATGGTTCCAGTAATCCATGTCCTTAGTCTGCTTGTCTTCAGCGAACTGTTTGCAGGCTTTCTTGTGCATCATCTTTAGAAGAGTCTTCCTTCTGGGACGATAGCCATGCAGACCAATTTGATGCAGTGTGCGGCGTATGGTCTGAGCGCTGACAGGCTGACCTCCCACCCCTTCAACCTCTGCAGCAATGCTGGCAGCACTCATACGTCTATTTCCCAAAGACAACCTCTGGATATGACGCTGAGCACGTACACTCAACTTCTTTGGTCGACCATGGCGAGGCCTGTTCTGAGTGGAACCTGTCCTGTTAAACCGCTGTATGGTCTTGGCCACCGTGCTGCAGCTCAGTGTCGGGGTCTTGGCAATCTTCTTATAGTCTAGGCCATCTTTATGTAGAGCAACAATTCTTTTTTTCAGATCCTCAGAGAGTTCTTTGCCATGAGGTGCCATGTTGAACTTCCAGTGACCAGTATGAGGGAGTGAGAGAGCGATGACACCAAATTAAACACACCTGCTCCCCATTCACACCTGAGACTTTGTAACACTAACAAGTCACATGACACCGGGGAGGAAAAATGGCTAATTGGGCCCAATTTGGACATTTTCACTTAGGGGTGTACTCACTTTTGATGCCAGCGGTTTAGACATTAATGGCTGTGTTGAGTTATTTTGAGGGGACAGCAAATTTATACTGTTATACAATCTGTACTCTCACTACTTTACATTGTAGCAAAGTGTCATTTCTTCAGTGTTGTCACATTAAAAGATATAATCAGATATTTATAAAAATGTGAGGGGTGTACTCACTTTTGCGAGATACTGTATATATAATATATATATTTTAAATACTTACTTTTTAAAAATTTTGTGTTAACAGAATTCTGACCTGGAGCTCAAGAAAAGCTAAAAGATGGGGTTGAAAACAGAGAAATCCATTTCCACAATGAAAAAACCTTTGTGCATATTTCATGTACATTAAATTATATTATATTAGGGACGTCTCAGCATTGACAAGCGCGAGTTCTCACAATTCCTTATGACAGTGAATAATTTTCCACGTCTAACTATCGAGATTGTAAGTAACCTAGACAGACCTTTTTTTGTACTCCACGTAGATCATAAACCGTTGAAATGGTTTGAGAAACAAACGTTATTGTGTTTTTTATCCAGAAAAACCGCAGCTGCCCCGTTCACTTGTTTTTGTTTATACGGCAGTCTTTCCTGGATCAATATGGCAGACACGTCAACGTGAACGTTTATGTGCGCAGGCGCGTAGTGTTTCTTTACAAAGTGACCTCGCCACCTACTGGCCTGGCATGCATAATACAGCGTTTTTTAGTCGTTTCCTGGATCCGTGTGAACGGGGATCGTTTTGACAATGTTAATGATAAGAGTCTTTGTTGGTCACATACACATTACAGCACAGTGAAATTCTTTTCTTCGCATACCCCAGCGTGTCAGGAAGCTGGGGTCAGCCACGATACAGCACCCCTGGAGCGCCTTGCTCAAGGGCCCAACAGTGGCAGCTTGGCAGTGCTAGGGCCTGAACCCCCGACCTTCTGATCAGTATCCCAGAGCCAACCCAAGTCACCACTGTCCCCATGTTGTCGTCTGTATGCGAAACTTTTCAAAAACGCAAGTTTTTTTTCTTAGTTCCGTTTTTAGTACATTGTTGTCGTGTAAACGTACCCTAAGTGAGCAAAGTACATTGTGGTAAATGTGAACTTTTTAACCTTATCCTATGTGACAAATGACCATGGTCTTATAAGGAGTTTAGATTGTGCCAATTTTAAAAGAACATGAAAAAATGCAAATTGTTGATGGTTATGGTGGTGCCTTCTCTTACAAAGTGGGCCAAGAGCAATTCATGATCAAATAGATTCAAATAGCGCAAAGAATGAGTCACATACACCAACAGGAGTGCCTTATTGTACAATATAGTACCCCACTATGGTGTTGAGATTGTTGCTGTGAATTCGAGCCCAATCTTCCACTGACTGCATGCAGATAATCACACACAAACAACTCCTGTGTTTCAGAGTTCCATCAGACTCGTTGAACAAGTCACACACAGATTTGACCGTGTGCAGCCTACAGTTCGTCCTGGAGCATGGGAGTGTCTGTATTGTGTTCTGCCTGGTCATGAAACACAAAAGGCAACCTCCAAGTCTACCGACAAACTTTATCCACTTTTATGGCAGGCACACAACCTACTGATATGCACAAACAGGTGCTGCTATTGGTGGATGCGACTTCATTTGTTTGTAGTGGGGGGTGGTGTAACACTGCATTCCTGAGTAACTGTAGTCATCAGTAACAATACAGAATTTTTCTTACTGTTGAAGCTCTGCATTCCGGTTCAGCTCATCTGCGATCTTGAGAAGCTGATCTACAACTTCTTTAACATGAGGATCATCTCCTTCACTAGCTGTTCCTCCGAGGTCCACGGCGCTGACGTGCATGTCCGGGTCCTCTGTAGTGATCCGCTCGATTACATATCTTCAGGTGAAAACAAGCCACAGTCAGGATAAGCAGTGAGGCAACTATAGTCAAAGATGTAAATATGTGAATGTGCAGTAAGTGGGTTAATGTACCCTCTTAGTACTAGGGCACCTTCTTCCATGATCCTATCATCAATCACATCTGAAATATAAAAGAATTATTTAACTAAAAGTGAAAAGAAAAAGAAAAAAAACAGTAAGGTGATACATGTTGGTGTTAGAGCCCCAAAGACCCCCAAACCCCTAAAGCTGTAGTGAGGACAGCACAGACTGATTTAGACTGAATTAGATATTGCCATTGTCTTGCTAAATGATTATACTCGTTTTGAAATAGGGTTGGATGATATGACAATAACATATGGTGAAACCTTTCTAATTTAATCATAATTCATATTCAATATGATTCAATTCTTATTCATGTTGCACTTTTCAAGAGTCCAAAATCTGAGTGCTTTACATAAGATTACAAATTCTAAACCAATCCACAATCATGAACAATACATATAAGGACAAAAGAACTTTGATGAATAAAAGAAAGATAGCATAAGATACAGGTTTGCTTACCAACACCTATAAAAATTTATAAAACTGCATTTCAATTAGAAATCTGAGAAGACAGTTATTTCCCTCGGGGGGGAGGGGGGGGTGTAATTTCCCTTTTTGTTGCTGTAATCATGGATTGGCTTTAGGGGATTTTTGGTACCGCATTGTACATTTTGTATTACACCGACTTGGCCTGGCTTTACACGTAGCAAGCAAGCAATTTTCGCTTCACATTTGCATTGATTGAGAAATGATCGTTTTATTCTGCTGTGATTTCCTGCTTTGCTCCGCTCACATTCCTATAGTCCTCTGTGCAGATTTTCACCCGTCTCCATAGAAAATGAATGAGAGAGAATACAGGACAAATAAAAAGCTTAGCTGCGACAATTGAACACACGTTTTAACACCGTGAAAAGCTTCTTAATGAGCCGATGAGGCGCAGAAAGTGTGTTCGAGTGAACTAAAACAAGTGGGGACTTGACAAATGTATGTGTTGTGATAACAATATTTATTTATATACTTTATTTTATTTATTTTATTATTTTTTTTAAAGTTCCCTGTTGTCTTTGTTTACTCCATTTCTGAATTTACTCATTTACACTGTTGGTAACAGAATCAATTAAAACGTTCTTTTTATACCCTTCGCCAAGTCTGTAAAAGTTCCTCGTTTTCTATTATCGGTATTGTAATAGGTGTCCTTATTCAGTGTCTTACTCTGTTTGAACCTTACATGCCTTAAAAGGAAACCCGACTGTGAAGACTTCTTGGCCTTAACACGCAGTAATTGCCCTCTCCTTCTAAAATACGTTGTTCGAAACACATGAAATATGTTCATTACTTAAAAAATCCTTAATATTTAATGCATACTTTAAGCTACGGCGGCCGCCATTATGCGACATGCGCAATGCACTCTGAATCGATGATGTAAATATGGTTGCTCTTCAGCTTGGTTGGAATGAAAACCCGCACCCACACCGGCCCTTTCCAGATAAGATTGGACACCCCTGGTTTAATCCATAGGCTTATCTTGAAAAACAAACACTCTCAGTTGGCATAGTCGTGCTGTTGCTACACAGACAGCATGGATTTTGCCCCACTCTCGCCACTTCACCTCCGATCGTCTTCATTCTGATGTACTTTTTGAGTAATGTCTTCTAGATTAGCCTCCTCGCTTATGTTATGCTCGGGTTCAAACTGAAAAGGCTGAAGACATATCGTAGGGTCACTGGAGAATCAAGACCGTTGCAACCATCTGAAGTCACTACCCAGAATGCAATGCGATGTAAACAGCAATGGCAATCTACGAGTGCAAGGATTTATTTTATTTTTTTAAAACTGACAGAGTGATTTTGTATAGCGGATTTATACAAGCACTTACACCGCTACTCTGCGCACTTACACCGCTACTCTGCGCACTTACACCGCTACTCTGCGCACTGACCCCGCTACTCTGCGCACTGACCCCGCTACTCTGCGCACTGACCCCGCTACTCTGCGCACTGACCCCGCTACTCTGCGCACTGACCCCGCTACTCTGCGCACTGACCCCGCTACTCTGCGCACTGACCCCGCTACTCTGCGCACTTACCCCGCTACTCTGCGCACTTACCCCGCTACTCTGCGCACTTACCCCGCTACTCTGCGCACTTACACCGCTACTCTGCGCACTTACACCGCTACACTGCTGGCTCAAATTTAGCCCATTACCCAAAGACACTTAAGATTCAACATAGAAGTAAATACTCATATCTGCAAACCTAGTTGGAGAAAAATAAGACACCAGCAGTGAGTGAGAAGA
Organism: Ictalurus punctatus; assembly: GCF_001660625.3. NCBI lineage: Eukaryota > Metazoa > Chordata > Actinopteri > Siluriformes > Ictaluridae > Ictalurus > Ictalurus punctatus. Next base: position 24,874,352 of record NC_030425.2, read on the forward strand.
AGCAAGGTTCCAGATTTATTTCCACCACACGAGATCCACACCGATGAGAATTCTCAGAAGTGATCTGACACCTGGAGCTGAGGCTCCGTTATTTATACAGTGTTCTACACAAATAATACCATTATTTTTTTAGAAAGAGCTTATCAAAAATACCATTCTGTTTTAGAAAGGGCTTATCAAAATTACCAGTATGTTTTGGAAAGAGCCTTTCCCAAACACCATTAGGTTTAGACGAGGTACGAGACACATTTCGGAGAGACCTTGGTCTCACGGTTATCTCGCAGGTGCAACGTGACTCAACTACCTTTATAAATGGCCCCTCTTGGTTTTCTCTTAAAACTTAAGGCCTTCGTCTGTATTACTCCTGACTTTTCCTCATTAGACAAGACTCTTCCCCACCTCCAAGTATATTATGAGTAAGTTTCTTTCACATTTTTCTGTATTTCTGGTTTATAATTTATTTGCTCTACATTTCTGTTTTATATATGGTTATACTGCTTGCAAGTGGTTTACTGTACTCCCTACTTTATAATATCACTATATTATCCTTATAGTATCCTATATATCCTACTAATCCTTATATTATCCTTATAATATCTTAATACTCCTTTTATTATTCTTATAAATTTATAATGTTCTGCTTTCCTTCTGTATGTGTGTGCGTGGCGGCATGTGTGTGTGTTATGTCTGCATGCCTGACCTTGACTATGTGAGAGTGTCTGCCTCTGTGTGTGTGCGTTTCCTTAGCGCTCTTATATTTCTCTGTGACTAATAAACCATAGTGTGTTAATCTTAAAGTGTGAATCCAATTCATCAATATCTGTCTAATACCGCTTCTGTGTGTCTAGGTGCCAGACACTTTTCCTTCTCTCGTTTACTGCAGTGGCTGGATTTGGATCTGAACACTCAATATCAGCTCACGCATCTCACTGCTGACATCAAGGTGCTACTTGACGTTCTTTGCACCCCCTCTGGAAATGGAAATGCAGGGTTCCCCCACCTCTCAGATACAGAACCCGACCCCGCGAATGTGTGTATTGATGCCTCTACACAGACAGACCCTCTGCTTGACCCTCCCTCCAGCTTTCAGTCTGAGGATGATGTCACCTTCTCTGATCTGGGCTCTGACCATTCTTCCCTCTTCTCACCTGCCAGTCCCGAGTACTCTCCTCATTACACCTCGGCCGGCTATCCCACGTCCCCGGGACGCCCCCCCTTTTATCCCGTTTTCTCCCTACCGATCCCCTCAGGATTACACTTCCACCAGTCCTGTGAATTTTCGATAAAATTACATGCTGTTCATACTTATTTTGTGAACCTCAATAAACTTACATGTTAATCATACTCGGTCTCCCTCGTGTTTATTTCATGCCATTTTCATCCACGACAGCACTTACACCGCTACTCTGCACATTGTGCTTCTTCTAGAACTCATTAATAGATCTTGTATAGTAGCATTACTTGTATTGTCCTCTGCTTGATATATCACTGTGCTTGTATTTTCTCATTTGTAAGTCGCTTTGGATAAAAGCGTCTGCTAAGTGAATAACTCTAAATGTAAATGTTAATGTAATAAGCCATACAAGTCTTCATAGTCGGGGTTCCCTTTAAGTAAGACATTAGACATGCTGACTGTTACTAAGGCACTAATTAGGCATATTCCAATAAATTAACTTCAGAGTTTGCATGTGGGCACACTGGGAAGCTATACCATCTCACAGCTAACAAGGTCTCCGGGTCGATCCTGATCTCAGGTTTGCCGTATGGTTTTGTGAGTTGCCTCTGATTTCCTCCCACAAACATGCCAGGCGGAGAGGCTGCCTAAACGGCCCCAGGTGTTAATGAGTGTATGAATGTATGTGTATGTGTGTGTGTGTGTGTGTGTGTGTGTGTGTGTGTGTATGTATGTGCGTGCGTGCATGGTGCCCTGCTATAGAACAGCATTTCACCCAGAGTGTATTCTGCCCTTTAGACTATGGTGTTCCTTGGACAGGCTCCAGATCTGCCATGACCCTGAACAGGATAAAGCGGTTACTGAAGAATGAATTAATGGCAGCTGTTGTGAAGTGTAGGTCATATTGTAAATTGTTTATGAGGAAACAATTATGAAATTTTGTTTTGAAGATAAACTATGAATCAGATGTATGATATATACACACACACAGATAAATATCTACAGAGATAGATATACAGACATATTACAGATAGATATGCAGAAATAAATAGATGGATAGATACAGGTAGATACACACAGACAGATAGATAGATAGATAGATAGATAGATAGATACAAACATATAGATAGATACAGATAGACAGAGATATATAAACAGGCAGATAGATAAATAGATAGACAGACAGACAGACAGACAGACAGACAAACATGTATATATACACAAACAGATAGTTCTCTTTCTAGCCATCTATTCCACCTTATCACCTAATCCCGCCCCCTTCCAGGTAGAGCCAGACAAGTCTCTATAGATGACGTCAGAGGAAATTCCTCAAAAGTGTGCTAGTCATTTGATTCATTAGTACATTATACATTTGACCAAAATTCGTTCAATCTTCGTCCTATCTGAAGGTCAACAAATAAAATATTTCATTAAAATGGACACAATTTAAATCTGAGAACCGAGCGATGACGTCAAAACTCGGGCTCGAGCTAAAAGCTATCCGGAAAACACAAGGTTAACAGATGATTTCATACGGTTTATATTTATACACATCTACATTTCTTCACCCAGTTTGGGTCCTACCTTCACCACCTGTTGCACCTTCAGTGTCGTCCGTCCTGTCGTTGCCATGTGAATCTGCCATTGTGTTGTTCAATGGCAAAACGTATAAAGACTTAGTAGAGCGCCTCTTACGCTAGTTAGCTAGCTGACGTGCTAACTAACTATAACCGCCCAGCCGAAGTGATTCGGGCGGGTGACTTCGTCTGATTTGTAGTATTGGCACCTCAGGAGAAAAATAAACTGCAAAAATAGAAGTGTTTGCGACTTTCTTTATGTTCTCTAGGCACCATTAGCAAGCACGGAAGTTAAGCAGAAACTTCACGGAAAGCTCCATGAACTCCACAACCATTAAGTTCAACTCCAAGTGAAAGATGAAAAAAAAACAAGGAAGTGGTGCGGAAACAGGCCTGGCCAAAGACTAACACTGTGGATGAATCCCAAATGCCTTTACAAGTGCACTACATGGGTGATAAAATACTCAGGCTTTGGCACCCTACGTAGTATACTATATGTTTACTAGCTAGTCGTTTGGGATTAAACCCGGAGCTGATAGATTTCCTAATTAAAGAAAGATGGAAGTTGTGATTTTTCTCATCATGTTTCTTAAATTTAGCAAATGTTTATAAGTGTCAAATATTGTACCTGCTTTCCTGGCTACAGTTTAAACTAAACTGTATGACAATTATATTCCTTCCATTTGTATATTTGATATTTAATAGTTACAATCTTAGGTACCACAACCTAATAAGCTTTCTGTATTATTTATTTATTTATTTATTTATTTATTTATTTATTTATTACTTATATCTGAATTAAATGTAACAATAATCATGCTTATGATAAATTTTCTCTCTCTCTCACACACACACACACACACACACACATATATATATATATATATATACCTGTACAGTCACCCCCCCCCCCCCCCCACCCCCCCCCCGTCTTCAACTGTCCAGTTTAGGTGAGACTGTGCCCATGATAGCTGCAGATTCTTGTTCTTGTCTGACAGAAGCAGAACTTTATGTGGTCTTCTGCTGTAGTGTTACAGTTTCCCTTCCCTGGAATCAAGGGACCCAAACATGTTTCAGCATGACAGTGTCCCTCTACACAATGTGAGCTCCATGAAGACATGGTTTGTTAAGGTTAGATTGGAAGAACTTGAGTGTCCTGCACAGAGCCCTGACCTACTGAACACCTTTGGGATGAACTGGAACACTGACTGCACCCCAGGCCTCGTCCACTGACATCAGTGCCTGACCTTACTAATTCTCTTCTGGCTGAATGATCACAAATCCCCACAGTCACGTTCCAAAATCTAGTGGAAGGCCTTCCCAGAAGAGTGGAGCTTATTGTAACAGCAAAGGGGGAATAAATCTGCAATAAGATGTTCAACAAGCACATATGGGTGTGATGCTCAGGTGTCCACAAACTTTTGGTAATATAGTACTGTGTGTGTATATATATATATATATATATATATATATATATATATATATATATATATATATATATATATATATATATATATATATGGATGGATAGATAGATAGATAATGAAGTCAACCAATTTACATTTTCCATTCCACGCGACGCCAATAGATGTCGCTGTTGTCTCACTTCAAAAACTCGCCATGTAAGGAGTCATAACTCCAGTGTCATTAGTATTCACAAGATAAAGTCCTGTTTTGGAAAAGTCATCAAAAAGCTATGGATTCAATCGACAGACCGTTCTAGTCTGTGTTCAGGCAAGTGTTTCATCGACTACATCGATGATATTTGTGATGTTTATCTTCCATACAATACTATGGTTTGAATCTTTGTGTCAAAAAACAAAGCAATGAACTTTGCTTGTTTGTTCACACACTTGTGCATACACACACGAGGTATAGTGATACTGCACAACACATTGTTTTGTCAGTCTGATCTGTATATAATACTCTTTTTTTTTTTTTCTTTAAACAACCTGCTGAACAGGTTGTCAGGACACAGCCAAGCCCATGACCGACCACACACACACACACAGACACAGGTACTGGTAGTGTACACATGGCTACCATTGACATCAAATGATAACAGTTAGATATATTGAGCAGTTCAGTACATTTTCACTGGTTCCTGGTTGAAGAGTACCCTTGCTTCGCATGTTATAGTTTTTCAATTCGTTTTTTCCCTCTGCTTGATAACACCCATGTAGATTAGATGTGTTGGTATATACACCAAAATATCTAGGCCACAGGTAGTCCAGGTATCGAGAGACATTTGAAGTTGAAAGGCAAAATGAATTGGACTGCCATTATTTAGAATCTTTGTCATACCAACTGAATTGCAGAAGAGCAATCTGAAACTCAATTTCTCATGTTTAAGAGGGAGATTTTTCCCTTAGAGGGAGATTTGCCCTGTTGGAATACAGGGTAAGCTCCTTCCTGATGAGACGTCTTGGAGGTGGAAGCAAATTTTGAAGGACTGCAGCCACTTCTTGTCGCTTTAGGGCGTGTGTTTGTTCTTTCATTCATTCATCTTCAGTAACCACATTGTGATTAGGGTTAGGTTGGGTTAATTCTATATTAACCTGAGGCTTTTCACCACAAGCATATTTTCATAGTGTGTGCTGAGTTTTGTAGTGTCAGGCCATTAATGGGCAAAAAACGCAGACAAATTTGTCAACGTCTAACAAAATACTACATAAGATGACACAACATACAGGGTGTCCAAAAACTATTTTTACAATGTTTATCCATTTAGTGTCAAAGTTGTAATGATCATTTTAAGACACCTGTATTGAATCCTAGCGTTACATATTACAACCTTTAAGTCATATTACAACACCTTTAAGTCAAGTCCTAGACTCAGCAATGCAGAATTTAACACCAAGAGCCTGCCAAACGTATAAAAAATCATTTTAATTAGAAAATACAGAAAGAAATCCTATTGTATAGCCTTTTTCATAGACAGTGCCGTGATCTACATCTCTTACAAAGAGATGGCTTTAAATTAAATTTTATTATTTGAAGTTAAGAGAATTAAGAGGCTATTTCCATTCCAACTGGTTAGTTAATAATTAATTCATTCAACTGTTTATAGTTGCATACCGATTAATATATTTCGACCCACTGCACAGCTTCAAGCCACAAATTAGAAAATGCATTACTGAGTACAAAAACCATGTATGCCAAATTTGTGACATACTCTAGGATGTAACAAATTAAATATTTTCAATACTGCAGCATTGTTGAATACTTGATTCTGATTGGCCAGAAGTTGTTTCTATAATAGCAGCTCTGACACTAGATACAGCTGCAAGGTTTATACTAATGCACCCGTTAATGATAATCTATTATCATTTTTATAGTAACAACTTGCACAGGGACATGTCTTCAGGAATGCGAGTGTCACGGTTTCACTGTAACATGACCACCTTCAAGAGAGCGAAGAAAGAGAGGCTGGCGAGTGAACGACAGCTCATAGCTGTTGTAACGTAAGCGATAAGTGATGCTGTTAACTGTAATTATAAATGGATTAAACAGTATGAGGTGTCATTCTTTAATTAATAAAGAATTGTAATCGTTGACGCATTGTTTTTGTGGTCTAAGAGGATTAAAACATGTTGATGTGCTGTTATAGGAAAATAATCAACTTTAGAGTGGTGACAGTAATTGTGCTTCACAACAGGATGCATCACACCAACCAGTCATTGATAATTTTCCTATAACAGCAAGTGCCTAAGTGTTTTGTGTTTGTTTTTTTTTAATCTAGTACATTTTGGGATTTTGTGAGGATTGCTGATGTACATTTCTGTTTGTTTTGTATAGTCACGTGTCATTAAATCTGAAATTTTCACAGTGAGAAAATGCCATTCTTTATCACTGACTATAGCATATACATGTCCTACATGAGGGATTGAACTGAATTGAACTAAACTGAACTGTATGTTGTATTATTTATGGTATAGCTTGTGCAGAAGCCAAAATTACGGCATCTGTAAACTGGTCCAGACTTGATGCTGTTTAAGAAACACCCAAATCACCAATCCTTGGCACCTGGGATATGGCCAAGCATTCAACAGGTTAATCTTCTTAATTAAAACAGGTTTTATTTATTCGTAAACATTCCATATCCACAAGTACAAAACTAGTTTGTGATTGTATTCTTATATTATTGTTTGAAAGTATGGTTGCTCACAGAAAATAGGAATATGTATAAATAAGCATGAATAAGTAAATAAAACAAATGGGCAAGTAGATCCTTGATGATATGATATATGATCTCCCGGTATTCATTTTCTCTAACATCCACTAAGCACTCCCTGGCCCACATACAGGAAGTTCTTGAGCTCCAAGAGATCTCACCACTGGCAGTACCATGGACGCCTGGTACTTATCCTCATTAATTATCTTTACTAAGGAGAATTGTCTTTATTGAGGATGCTCATGAGTTTTGGTGTCTCCTTTTATGCTCCGTCTGCAAACTGTGTCTTCAGAATCACCTGATATTCCTCTGGCCATCTCGAAAACAAATCACTTGCTCCTGAAAGTCTCTAGATTAATGTTGCTACTGTCCATCTGCACCGAGAACCATCTTAGAGTGATTGCCTGGAAATTGGTTGATAAGGATAAGAGAATTATCAATAAGTTTCCTGGAGAGACAAATGTTGCCTCTTTTGTAACATACCTAATTGCAATTTTTTTTTTTTTTTTTTTTTTTTTTTTTTTTTTAATTACAAAAAGTCAGATCCTGCTATCACACTGCATTGCTATATTGCGTTTAGCTCAAACAATAACAATTGAAAATTAAGTCAATCTAAGTGACGTAAATAACAAACATTGAAAATTAAGTAACTCTATCTCATCTTTAAACGCTATACCAGACTGAAAAAATCAGTCATTGTGTAACTAATAGAGCAAAAATAGAACTGCTATCTAATTCTACCTTCATTACAATCCAAATCCATTATAATCCAAATATACTTAACACTCTCGTTGACATTTTTGACTGAAGATTCACTCCTGTTTCAGAACAAGCCATCAGCAAATGAATTCCCACCCTGCTTCCAGTCACTGAATGCCACAGACATGCAGGTTTAGTCTTATATGTTTGCTTAATTACTGCTCACGCCTTTGCTCAGGTATCTCAGGAGTGTAATATTTACTGAATGAGTAAAGGACTTCTCCTTTCGTCAGCAGCAACAGGAGTGTGTAACTAGTATCTATTACATGTAAGAGTGGAAAAAACTAGGTGTTTGTTTGTATTAGAAAACAAAAGATAGATGCTATGACAGGAGATGGCATCTGATGACCATTCTTTGACTGTTTCACCAGGTAGTTCTTTGGGTTTTTCCAACAGTACACAGCTGATCATATCTAAAATGTGTGTGCTGACTTTGACATTCTGCTGCAGAACTGAATTTCTGACTGTTAGACTTGATTGTTATTAGTAGTTTATCACAAGCTAGCACAAGGAAACACAAAAGGTCTGTTATATGACAGCAATAGTGACAAAGTTTACATCGACACAGAAAAAGTGTCTCAAATGATGAGCATTGGCTTATGATGGAATGTTGAACCATGGTAGTTTTGGGTAAATGGTCTGCAGTTATATAGCACTTTTATCCAAAGTGCTTTACACTGTGTCTCATTCACCCATACACTCACACACAAATGGTAGCAAGGCGCTAACTTGCCATCAGGAGCAACTTGGGGTTCAGTGTCTTGCCCAAGGACACTTCGGTATGTGGAGTCACGTGGGCCAGGAATCGAACCCCTAACCTTACAATTAGTGGACAACGCGCTCTACCACCTGAGCCACAGCCACTCCTTGGGTCAGCAGTTCAGCAGGTACATCTGGTTCCATGTATGTCAAGAATAAAACATGACTGGGCTGTTATAGTTAAATCATAGACGACATGGTGGGATGGTCTGGTCAGATATGAAGAGGAGTTACAGGTACCAGCCCAAGACGGTTATTTTCCAATAGTAAAAACATGTCCAAAATGTTTTGTTTCTCTTCTCTAACAGCTATTTGTCAATGAATAGCTCCTTGCATTTCATAACCATTTACTGTTGCGTTTAATGTTATGGAACCTCCTCAAGACAAGTTGGTTAAAGTGAGCACTTAGTTTATAACTGCTATAAACAGTCATTGGCTTACCAGGCTTTTATTTTTGAATAAGTAAAAAGAAAAAAAAATACATGAAATAAAAAAAACACACTAAGTCTCATTATCAAGAAACTGGAAAACTTTTCTGGCTGTAGTGGAAAACTTACTAACGGTTACAAAGCACTGACACTGAAGACTCCTTATATAAATGTTAAATATTAAGTATCCTTCAGTGGTTAGCACGTTTGCCTTGCACCGCTGGGGTTGGGGGTTCGAATCCTTCCTCCGCCCTGTGTGCACAGAGCTTGTATGTTCTCCCCGTACCCAGAGGGTTTCCTCTGTCCAAAGACATGCACTGTAGGCTGACTGGCATTTCCAAATTGTCCATAGTGTGTGAACGTTTGTGTGATTGTACCCTACGACGGGTTGGCACACCATACAGGGTGCCCCCTACCTTGTTCCCTGGGATAGGCTCCAGGTGCTCCTACGACCAAGTGTATCACCATTAGTGATTTGGAAGATGGATGGATGGAGTTGTTACTATTGAAACAATAAAATATTCAAACAATTATGCACTGTTAATTAGTCAAAAGGGTTCCGGTGCTCTGTCATCTGCAAGGCAAATAGACCAACCCACATTATTATTGAAGGTTTATAAACATAAATGAATATGTAGCATCAATCTAACGCTAAGAGAGAAATTCCACCAGTTTGAAACCTCGACCTATATAATTACTTTCTAAGGCCAAATTAGAAAATGAACACATGCTTCTTGTAAAAACATAATTAGCTTTTTATTGCACTATACAAATTTAGGACTTAATTGACCCTTCTGAAGTTTGTCTAACTTGTGTTCCTGTGCTAAACGTTGGTGTTTTGTACAGAAGGACAACTTCTACTGTATGGTGTAGAACCTGTATATGATGTATATGTTCCTTAAGCAGACCATAACCTCAGATGGCTTCAGCAAAAATGTCTATTTCAAAGAAACAATACAACAGTTTGCCCTTTGTAAACTGTCTAAATCACATTATCACATTACTTTGAACTAAATTTCATTTTCGCATAGAGATCATAATGTATGGTGTGCTTTATTAACACGCTGTTTTGTGTGTTGAAACTGAACATCTGGTTTGTCCTCAAAGACCTTGAGGAGTGCTGCTTCAGTGGTCTCGTCTTGTAGGTCATGAAACCTGTGTGCTAGGTGTGGCCAATGTCAGAGCTCCCTAGGCACAATGCAAATAAATAGCAAACAAATCTCTGCTTGTGTACTTAGTACACACAAATCATTCGAGATATCCTCGTTGTGTTACTTATGCATTCACATGTAGCTTGTTAGCCTTTTCAAAAATCTTTACCTAAAATACTACTACACTACAGACTTTATCCACCGCATATTATATCTACTCTACTTCCTGCAGTGAATTTGCCTTTCAAATAAAGCTACTGATAGATGAGCTTGGAGCAAATTCTTTAAGTCCACACCAGTGAACGCACATATTAACATTTTGCTATATCAGCCATTTTTAGACAGTATTGTTGGATGTGTCGATTATGTAATGTGTCTTCTATAGTTTTAGATTTCTTAGGGAGGGGGAAAAAAGACAGCCCCCCCCATAAGCTCTTAAGATGAATAATTGTGGATGAAGTTATGAATAGATACACAAAAACCTGTTCAATAACTGTCAATGTTTTAAAGAGTTGTTAAAAACTGAGGAACCCTATTGTTTTAAATACAAAAAGATCAGTAGGAAGTGGGATGATGTGTTAATGCTAGTCTTCCTCAAATGACACTGCTGGTGTATTTAAGAGCTGAATAAAATCGACTTGAAATGTTTGATGAGCGTGGTCCTTTTTGTAAACCTAAGCAGACTTTTGACTTTTTATTCTACTTTCTAGCTTATCTACTCAAGTGAAAGGATCTTTTCAAATATTCTAGTTAAATCCAAAAACCACTGTCATTTTATTACGCATTACATTCATTTTGCAAGGCAATACAGAACTACCAGTTGAAGCCCCACCCCCTTCTACAGTCTGGCATTGGTTTGAATATTTGCCACATCAAATTCTTAGGAAATTTAAAGCAACATATCCAAAATTGGAGAAGAGTAAACTTCATGCATACAGTATGCATACAGAGGTCGTAAGCCAGAATGTATGATTTTGGCCTGAGTTTGTTGTTCATGTAAATGTCATGTATATTGGATGGTAAGTTTCTTGTGCATCACACGATGTGAAATAGGAAACGATGCCCAATAAATGCAGTCGTTCAAACTGTTGAAGGTCCTGTCAGAAGTTGTGCATTGTGAGCAGTGTCATGTTCTGACTATACACCAGCAGCCAGTTGCACCAGTAGAATGTAGTATAAAAAGAGGTCAGTCATATGAAATCGCATTTGGAGTATGCTAAAAATGCATATTGGAGACTCTGCAAACATGTAGAAAAGGTTTTATGGTCTGATTTAGATTTAAAAGACTGGCTTTGTCACAAAGCAATAAGTTTGGCAGAAACCAAACCAAACTGCCAATCATTTTAAGAACATTAATCCACACAGTGAAGCATGGTGCTGGCAGCATAATGTTGTGGCGATGCTTTTGTTCAGTAGGGACTAGGAAACTGGTCAGGGTTGAAGGCAAGTTAAATGGAGCCAAGAATGTTTCAGCCTGCTCACAGACATGACCATGTGTTAAGATTGGCAGTCTTGGAATGCATGATATGTTCACCAGCACCCAGTGCAGTGTAACTGTGAGTTCTGGGAGTGTCAGAAAGTTTTGTTTAAAATCTCAGTGTGTGACTACTCCTATGACGCTCATGTAAAATCCATGAATAGGAGGATGGCATAGGATACGAGGATGAAACTCGCAAGGTAGCTACTAATATGCTAATGAAAATGACAAGATGTAAACGAATCATATTAATGGACAGAAAAAAAAATCCTAATTATCTCAGTCTGACTTTGAAACATATTTCTGTTTATTAACTCTATCATTAGAGGATCTTTATCATATGGAGAACATGTTATTAGACAGTCTGCTATAGAATTTGGCCAAGACTTTACTTGGAACATTTCATACAGTGGACAAGTAATCTTAAAAAGCTGAAATCGCATAGCATGAAACTGGCTTTAGAGTCCCATATTCTGTGTATGAAAATGAAAGCAGGCGTATAATTAGCCATTTTATGGGAAACATTTATGCACTGCTAAAAAACATAAATGAAAATACAAGATATCCAATACCCAAAACATTCCACGACACTGTAAGTTCTCAAATGACACGTTGTCAGGGGGCGTGGCCACATCTTAGCAACTGTCCACAAGCATACAGGGAATGAGGATGTTGCGTCACAGTGCCTTATGGTATGTGAATAATCAACCTTTGGGTAATTAATAAAGTCTGTATTATGTGCCAGATAAGGCATGTCACTAATGTGTCACACATACCTGCACAGGTTTGGGATCTGTCCCTACACAATCAATACCTTAGTAAAAATGACGACGTTTATAGTCAGTTGGGATCTGAGAGTCCATGACCAGAATTACTCAAGCTGGCACTGGCAACCCAAAGCACATGTGATGTGTGATGTTGCTGCATTTGAATTCCAGTGAAATCTATGGCCTTATGTGTGGCAGGTGAAAGAAATATGGGTGGATGGGTGGTGCTGTCTTTTTATTTATTTATATATTTATGTATTTGTTTGTTTGTTTTTGTGTGTGTACAACCCAAATTCCAAAAAAGTTGGGACACTGTGTAAAATGTAAATAAAAACAGAATGCAATGATTTGCAAATCTCATAAACCAATATGTTACTCATAATAGAACATAGAAAACATATCAAATGTTTAAACTGAGTAAGTGTACCATTTTAATAAAAAAAATAAATAAGGTAATTTTAATTTGATGGTTGTAACATATCTCAAAAAAGGTGGGACAGGGCAACAAAAGGCTGGAAAAGAGTATAGATGTATGTGTATATTTACAGTTGCAATCAGAATTATTCAATCCCCATTGCAAATCAGGTTCATTGTCAATTTACAGACTTTCAGCTGTTTGCAATGAACAAATCAAACAAAAGCAATTTAAATAGTTCAACACAACAAATGCTTCAAGTGGATTCCCCAAATTCAACTGAAAATGCAATGGTTTCTCCAGTTTCAAAATTATTCAACCCCCTGAATAGAATCACAACAGCACAAATATGCAAAACCGGTGTTGTTTCAAGCACACCTGATGCAACTAATCAAGGGCTTCATTAGTTGTACCAGGTGTACTTGAGCTGGAACACATGAAATATCTGAACTGGCTAGGGGTAGAAAATGTATGAAATACCTGAATGGGGTGGAAAAAGGAAGCTATCAACAGCTGCAACCAGATTTCTGAAAAGGCAGGTTGTGAAAAACCCTTGAGGGACTGCAAAATATCTGCAGAAAGACTTAGTGGCAACAAGTACTGAGGTTTCAGTGAACACAGTATGGCGCATACTAAACATAGAAGGTTTCCATGCCAGAACTCCAAGACATACACCACTACTGACTCAAAGGCACGAGAAACTTCAGCTAAAAATCATATAAATAAGCCACAGAGGTTTGGGGATTCTATTCTGCGGAGCGATGAAACAAAACTGGAACTTTTCGGCACGATGACTCAGCGGTATGTCCATAGTTAAGCATGGTGGCGGCTCGGTGATGTTCTGGGGCTGCTTTGCATCCTCTGGCACTGGAAACCTGCAGCGTGTGGAAGGCAAGATGGACTCATTGAAGTATCATGAAATCCTAGGAGAAAACGTCATGCTGTCTGTGAGGAAGCTGGAGCTTGGGAATCACTGGACGTTCCAACAGGACAATGATTCCAAGTATACCTCAAATTCCACCAAGGCTTGGTTGCAGAAGAATTCCTGGAAGATTCTACAGGGCCATCACAGTCACCCGAGTGGAACCCCACAGAAAATCTCTGGTGGGATTTGAAGAAGTGTCACTGTGTTTTTTGTCATCCTCAAACTGATGCAAGTACTCGATGATATAACTTAGCTGTGTTTAACTTTTCGGAAAATTAGAGACAACCATTTTCTCTACCATCTTCTAGGACTTTTAGGACTGTTTTTGGTCATATTCATGCAGATACATAGAAAATTGTTACAAATCAAACTCTTTTTATTTCTTAAATTACGCAACATTCCTATCCTACATAAGTTATATATCCTGGAAATTATTATTACTTTGTCCGTCACCAACACTCTTTTTAAAAAAGTAATAATAATATTTTTTTTTTTTTTGTTTATAGCTGGATGATGAAATTATTGTAGGGAGATTCACATTCCAAGTGAACCTGCATTTTTGGTGGACTATGGGGAAATTTGTACCGAATAGTTCTACCATATGCAGACTATTTATTAAGGAAATGATTATGAGGCTTATTTCCATCCCTGCAAATATTTGATTACAATTATTTAAAACTATTTTTTAAATCAACTAGAACCATGATCCCAATACATTCAACCAATATGGTCATATTTTTAAAATATTCTTTCGAATCAATTGGAGGTGGAGAGATATAATAATAATAATAATAATAATAATAATAATAATAATAATAATAATAATAATGTATAATTCAAACCCATTTTCTGTGCTTGCTTCTATGCTCAGTCTGGATCAGCATGATCTTTTCATAGGTTTTCACGTTGCTAAAACAGGGATAGGACTTCACAGCCACAGCCTGCCAGAGGTATGCACTAAGCAGGCTAAACGAGTCTCTACATGATTTGAAAGTTGTAAAGTATGTCTGGTGTTTCTTTTCGGGTTTCATTTCGTGTGTTCACGTTGAGTCATTTTTTTTTTTTAAGCAAAAGTAGCCATTACATCTGGCGCGTTTGAACATCTGGTGCACAATTCAGCCTTGTTTGGTGTCAGGGTGCAGTTTTGCATTTCCGTTAATAAACAGGAGGGCGTGTTTTAAGCGACCTGTACAACAGGTAGGCTTTCTCTTTTTCTTTTTTCCCCACACACCTGATACTCAAGAGTTACACGACACACGACGCGGATACACCAGGAGATTCCTGTCGAAAACTTCCTTTTCCTCCTTTTAACCTCCACGTAAGAAAAATCCCCTTATTCTGCATTACACTTTTTCTTGCTCATGTATGCTTTTTTCTGACATTCTGTACATTTAATTCATCATCAGGTTTACGCAGGTGTGTATTTGACCAGACAAGTATGCTATAGACTAACTGTAAAGAGTTACAGTGTGATGGTGTAGCCCAGGTTTAATACTGGAGTGCTCAGAACTGTAATGGCACGAGCTGCAAAGCAATCAACACGTAAATGGGATTTAACTGCACATAAAAGCAAAGGTGTTGAAATGAAATGACGGTGAAATACCTCTCCAGTTTGGGGCATTTAAAAAGCAAGGGTAATTTCGTGTACAGCTCCCTCTTGTGGAATGTGGCATTTCTGAGATGCATGAATATATATATATATATATATATATATATATATATATATATATATATATATATATATATATATATATATATATAATGCATTGAAATATGTGTAAAAATGTTTGAAATGTACAAGACACTGCTTTAGAAAGAAGCTCAGAGAGGCTCCCTTTGGGAAATTTGGGTGAAACAAACATGCAACAATGCAAAAAAAAAAATGTAGCCTATATAAATTATGGCCAATTATATTAATAAACTCAAACATACCTTGCTTGAACTTGAGATCCAAGGAGAAATTTGGGATCCAAAGCTGCAACGTTGAGCGTGCACGATACAACAAATGCAGAATGCAAATCGTAGATGTGCATAAGATGTGCAATGCAATGCACAGTGCAAAAAAAAAAAAAAAAGAAAAAAAAAAAAACCAAGACATTACACAACACACTACACAGTCTGACTAAGCAGCTTACATAACCATTTGAAAGAATCACAGATTATTGGTGTTTGACCATACGCAGACGCATTTGTGGTTTAGATGTCTGTGCATCAATGGAGTGTCGGTCATTTCTGAATATAGGATGCGTATATTTATTGCATGCATTGTTTTGCAGATTTCAGATTCGGATTGATGCTTTGTGACAGGCTCAATGCAACCGAGCGAGCAATAATCTCCACACAAAAGAAAAGAAAGATCTTGCTGTAGGATTTACTTCAGGTCGAGTTGTGTGTGTGTGTGTGTGTATGTGTGTGTGTGTGTGAGAGAGAGAGAGAGAGAGAGAGGTGCTTTGTATTGATTTTTCTTTTCATCCTCACGCTCGTGAGTGCTCATTGTGGTCCAAAGTGATGTTTTTCTGTTGTGTAAAACCACACTAGTGGGTGGATAGACTCGACCAATGCTTTGCTCATCCATTCCCATTCCCCACCGCCTCGGTGTGTGTGAGACGCGTGTGTGAGCATCCTGTGACACTCAGATAGTGGCAGATGGTGCAGACTGGCAAAGGATTGGGCACACACTCACTCAAGCACTCACTCGCTCTCTCCGTTAAGTCCGAAAAAGCACGCGCTGTATTCATTTTAATAGAAATATTTGACTAGTGCGCTTGGATGGAGGCTGAAGGTGATGCAAATTCTGCCAGAGAGAGTGGAGATGCTCACTCGGGTGAGTTCAACGCAGTGCACGCCGTTTCTGCTCTTCATTTGTATTTTTTTTTTCTTTTGTTTTGTTTTTTTTTGGAGGATATAACCTACCCACGTTTGAAGTTGTCGCCCCAGGGCACATGACCTAAGCAATCTGTGCATGCATTCATGTTGGCTTTCAGCGCTTTCTGAAGCATGGACAGGAATGCTGAATTGTGTGCATACACAGCGTTGAACTACGGTGTAGTTTCTCCAACAGTGCTCGTGCGTAAACAAGTCTTAGTTCATCATTCCAAGCATTCATTCAACACTGGGGCTTTTTGTTGCGTGTACGTTCAGTAAGTGCGTGATAATGTCTTGATAGTGTAATCAGCTGCTGCCATAATCATTCAGAGCACTGTTATGAGATTAGCTCAGGGTCTTTTGTTAGTTTTATTTAAAGGCGCATTTTTGGTCGAGTCACGGACTATGCGTAAAGAACAACGCGTGACTGCAAAGAGCGCACAAATCCTCACAGTGTTTGCGTAGGCGATTGACAGTAGTTTGAGGGATTCCCTCGTTACCAGTGTTGCCAGATTGGATTTTTTAGATATAATTGGAACCTTTTTTAATTTTTAAGCGTGTTTGTAGGCTACCTTTTCTGACCAGGGCAGGGTAGGAGTAATAGGCTTAGTTTTGTAAAACAGGCCTAATAATAAATAATAATACTTTGTATGTAAGCTTCAAACCTTCAAAAAATAGACGTTTAAAAGACAAGTCCTCGGTTGTACTAGTTACAGTGGAGGTCGAAATGGTTTAAAATCAGATAATCTGGCAACCTTTCCCATCATAGGCGTACTGTGCTTTATGTGCGCTCCGAGCGCTGTTGGGTTCTCCACTTCAACCCTGAATGGTAATCATTACAGGGATATCCAGATCAAATAGTGAAGAAATGAAAAGCCCATCTGATCCCCTGTTGCTGGTTAATGGTCTGAAGTGGTGTACCTCATTGAAATTATTACACAGTGGCCTAAAACCCCTAGAATTTAATATAGAAGAAAATAATAATAACAAAAACAAATATACTCTTGGAGTCATTGTTTTAGATGCTTTATTTTGAAGTAAAATATTTTTAGATATTTGTTTAGCATTCATGGAAGGAGTCTCCAATATCACTCCAGTGTTACGTTGTAACAGACAGTAACATTTTTCTGCCATGCAAAAAGACTTCATGACAAGCTGTGTTGTTGTTGTTTTTGTTGTTGTTGTTGTTGTTGTTGTTGTTGTTTTTGTCTTATTAAATTCAAGAGAGAAAACACAGAGGCAGGTGAAGCTATAACATTCCATAATATTAAATGTAATTATAAATTGTTAAAGTGTACCAGGTGTTATTCATCAATCAATTTAAAAAAAAGTAATTGACAAATTGCTGTGGTATTATGTGAGTAAAACACATTAGACATCAGGATGGATCACACCATGTCATTGTTGTTAAATTTCCTATAACGGCACACCCAGTCGTGTTTTATTTCTTACATAATAATAGTAATTCAATAATGAATAATACATTAATAGACCTTAGGGCTTTTTTTCAGATTAAGTTTTGCTTTCGTATTAATTGTGTTAATTGTGCCCGTTATTTGATTTACCTACTAAATAAACCACACACACACACACACACACACACACACACACACACACACACACACACACACACACACACACACATTTGTTTATATTTCCCATTGGTGTGGACCTTTAGGTTCCAAACTACAAACATCAGCTTTAATAAGTCTACA
Source organism: Ictalurus punctatus (assembly GCF_001660625.3). Lineage (NCBI taxonomy): Eukaryota > Metazoa > Chordata > Actinopteri > Siluriformes > Ictaluridae > Ictalurus > Ictalurus punctatus. The sequence goes on from NC_030425.2 coordinate 24,892,538, forward strand.
AGCATTTTGTGTGTGTTTTTATATTTCTGTTTATTGTTGCTAGATCATTGTCCTGGGTAAATATATCATATTTGTTTGACATGGGCCTTCCACAGTAATAGTGAATCAAATTTGTAGCCATATGTAGTAAGATCAAAACAATACATTCCATCAAACTGAGCTGAATCATTGCTTTGCCATGGCTGGATCATCCAGTGGTCAATCATTTCTCTATACTAAGGTGTCTATAGTATTATTTACTCTCTCCATGACATAATAAAAACCCACTTGACTTGGCTTGGCTTGGCTTGACATTTGACAGAGCTTGGTTGTTGGTTGCTCTTTTGTTCCTTCAGAAAGTAAAACTGTACTGTGGCACTGAAGAATGACTATAGCATTGAAACACATTTCAAAGTACAAAAATCAATTGTAAATGGATTTTCTAATTCCAGCTGTAAATTTGAGAGAGTAGAGTGAATTACTAGTTTACATTGATCTAGCCAAAGGCAGCGCTTTTAACTCTGGCACATTACTGGAGATTAGAAGTCCACTCGGATCACATTTGGAAACGTTAAGACGACAACATCATAATTTTAAAGAAACCCTCTTAGTAATTTAAGCCACTCGCATCCTTTTAAAAAGGATTCATCAGAACCGTGGAGGCAGTGGTGCAGCAGGTAGTGTTCCCGGCATAGTGGCTTGGTTTGATCCTGAGCTTGGATTACAGTCTGTGCACTGTACATTAGTTTCTCATGTTCTCCCAGTGTCCATGTGGGGTTTTTACAGGTTCTCCAGTTTCCTCCACCTTATAAAACAAGCTGGTAGGTGGACTGGCTACGGTAAATAAGAAGAAGTGTGTGAATGTGTGTGTGTGTGCATGGTGCCTCTGAGATGGACTGGCAACCCGTTTAGGATGTATTCCTGCCTCACACTCTGTGCTCCCGGGAGAAATTCAGGATCAGGACCAGGATAAAGCGCTTACTGAAGATGAATGAATGAATAAACGTATGAATAATCAGTAATTGTATACTGTGTTTGTTTGTAATAAGTATGTGCTATGTTCTAGTTCTTTACTGATCTCGGCAGCATTACCTTCAGTAGCTTAGATGATAGACTGCTGCTACGTTTTGCATCTTATTAACTTCAAGAGAGAGAAAAGGAGAGGCTAGTGGTGGAATAATGGTTTTATAGCAGTTAGGAGTTAACTTGTTTCATGGACATTCTACAATATTAACCCTTGTGCATCCTCATGGAAATTTTTGTCTTTTTCATTATTATTATTATTATTTTTTTAATAATTTTGTCTGCGTTAATGCAAACAGCATCAATTTTGCTAAAGGTGTTTATTTTTATTGGAATTTTAATATTTCACCCTCATTTGTGTTCATAAATCTATTTTAAACTAGATACACAAAATAGTTACACTCAAGACCTTGCCAAAAATGTCCCCAATGAAACCCATTCAATCTGCAATATTTAATCCCCATGATGTTTAAGCATAAAATCATGCATTCTGTGTTAACAGGCTTTTATATTGTTGACAAGGTTTCAAAACATTGCATTTTTTTTTCTTCTCATTTCTCATGTTTTTCCTTTTTTTGATTCTGCTGTATTATAGAGCACTGCAGACCGACTGAATAAATGATGCAGCTATAACTGTGTGGGTGTGTTTTGTATGGATGTCAGAGTTGTGGTTTGTATGAGTTTACTGGACATTTTATGTGCGTGAACAGTTTGAAAGAAAGAAATGATATCGTAATGGAAATCGCAAATCTCTCCCCATGTATACGAGTCAAAGAAGGTCACCGAGCTTTGAAGATTTTTGCATTATGTAAAGAAACCGGTGTTTAAAGGGTTAAAATTCTGAAAATGAATGAATGCTTGGTAATTATGATCAGAACTGATGCTGGTAAAAAAAAAAAAAAAAAGGTTTTTTATGACACTTTTTTTTTGTTGTTGTTACATGGACATTTTTGTCGTTTATCGACCTGAGTGGTAGTTTGTTTTTTTGGTTTTTTTCATCTGACACTACATAAAAAATACGAACGCATCAAAATTACTGTTGTTGTTAATCACTGACATATCAAAGACTGTAATGATCAAAGAAAAAAAATTCTGCTTAGCATTTAGTATATGGAAATAATTACTATTTTTCTTTTTTCATTAAAAAAAACAAACCCAAACATCTGTGGCACTATGTAAACAAACCAGCATTTAAAGGGTTACAATTCAGAAAATGAAGGAATGTTGATGCTGGTAAAAAAATTTAAAAATTAAAAAATAAATAAATAAATAAATAAATCAAAAAGTCAGTGAAAGTGGAAATTTTTTTTAATATATAATATTATTATGACAGTTTTTGGACATGGACATTTTTGTCCTCTATGGACCTATGTGTAACTTTTTTTTAATTGACACACAAGGGTTAAATGTAAGTATAAATGGATAAAAACTATGACGTATTGTTTATTAAATGTAAAAAAAATATAACTAATCACTGGCAAATTGCTGTGGTAAAAGGGGAGTAAAATGCTTTGGGACATCTTCATATAACAGCACACCACAAAGAGTTGCATTCTTTACTTAATAATAGTAATTAAATAATAAACAATAAGCATTCAGGCTCATTATTTCCAATTAAGCCTTGGTTTGAGGTATAAATGCAAATCCTCGCAAGAAAACCATTATCAGTTCGGTTTAGAATAAGTATATGTGCAGAGATTGTGTAATTTGTAGCCTTAGACGTTAGTAAGAATGTAGTATATAATTTTACATGTCCTGCAGAACTACAGTTTGACAATAACTTTACACAAAAAAGGTCAAAGTCAGTATGTACCAAATGTTGTTTGTTTTTTTTAAAACTTATTATCCTTTCATGTGCATGTGATCAATCATCTTAAACTTGTCTTTCGTAAATAATCTCTGAAATTCACGTTCAGGTCTTGTGTCGTCTCATGTTTGCCATAAATATAGAGAAGACGTATTATTTGTGTCTCAACACAGTGTAATGTCTATGAACATGCAATTTCTCTATTGAAGCGTTGCCTGGTAGGTTGGTATGACTTCAGCAGTGTCTCTGATTAGCACTCTTCATGTCGGTTTAGTGGAACATCTCATACTAGTTAATTAATTAGTGTGTTCGCTTCTTCTCTTGTCAGGTGAAACGTGCTTGGTTCAGAGCAGCACAGAGGAACAGCTCTCTGAGCTGGGAGAGGAGGCCGAAATGTGGCGGAACGACACGTACGATTCTGTCGCGTCGAAGGACAAAGAATTCAATGTACGGGGTTCCAAAAGCACCGGGGACATTGGATATGCTGAAGATGATTCTATAGTAAGTGAAATCTCGTGGTGGTAAAATCGCTCTCTGCTCGTTTTGAAAACTGCCATTTTTTTAGTGCGGCCACTGCTTTGAATGCTGAACGTCCAATCCATTTGCAATGCAAACTAATGCAGAACGATTATTTATTTCTTTGGATTTTCATAAGTTCTGCTGCCAGCTTTGAGCTGTCTATAGAGATTCTGTGCATGTTCCGTCCGCGTGGGTTTCCTTCAGGGTCTCCGGTTTCCTCCCACCTCCCTAAAACATGCTAGTAGGTGGACTTGCTATGATAAATTGCCCCTAGGTGTGATTGAGTGATACAAGGTGTATTCAAACCTCACGTCCAGTATTCCATTATAGGCTCCATTAATGACGATGAAAGAACAAATGTTTTGTCTTTGATATAAGGATTCAAGGATTTTTATTGTCATTCCAACACATGTACATGAGCTGGAACGAAATTAAGTACCAAAGGTCCGGCTAAAACAACTCACAAGTAATAACGGCTAGCTAACTCATAAATAAATAAACACAAATCCCCAATCATACACACATATATATACATTAAAACCTGAGAAATTAGCAGTATAGGAAAAGACATGAAAACAAACGTTCAGTTTATCAGTTCTGGTGTGTGGCAGAGTTTAATAGTCTAACAGCTTCTGGAAAGAAGCTGTTTTTTAACCTGGTCGTCCTAGTCCTGCCTGAAGGGAGATATAAGGCTCATAAAGAAGAGGTTTAAGAGGTTCACCTGGTCAGTAGGTTTAATCTTTGCAGCACTATCATGTTCATTGGGTAATGTAATGTATGCAAACATGTCCTCGGTTGCACCATTTTGTATTTTCTTTTTTCCACCATCTTTTGCATATTAGTTGGCACACCTTTTGGATTTGCATTCGAATTTTGTTTTGTTTTGTTTTGTTTTGTATCGCTCTCTGTTGACCTGGCCACTTTCCTTTGCTGAAGTAGGTTACTATAAACCAGAATTAAATTTTAGGCTGAAGTTCAAAATTAAATTATATACGACAGGTGTATTTTTATGTATTTTTTTTTTTAGATGATTTTACATTCTGAAAGTAATTATTACTGTTACTTGACTTATTATCTTCAGTGCAGTGCAGTATGATGGGTAAAAGTTTGTTGGTTTGGAGCGCAGCCTCTGAGTGTGCAAAGTTATTATGAAAAAGTGAAAAGATATGTATGCAAATGTGAAAAAGCACATGTTTGTGCAAATTTATTATTATTATTTTTTAAATCACTGGAGTGGTGATGCATCTCCACATGTTCCCTATAAGTAAAGGATTTTAAACACACTGACTAAATATTTCATTTGAAACGAATTTTCATTTGAAAGCTTTTGTTTTTCATCTATATTTTACAATTCACACTTTTAAGATATTGAATATTTGTCTCCCCGAAAGATTTGCCAGAATAGATTTGTATTTCTTGATTTTTAGCTACTGAAATCCTGAAATCAAGCCACCTTGTGCATTTTTAACACCTTCTTTCTACACTTCCTACAAACACGGCACATCGATGAATCATACAATTCAATTTCCTGTAATGTGTTTGGAGTCGAAGTAAAGCACGTGTGCAAAAAAGTGCCTTTTAAACACCACAATTGATTATATTCCTGCCCACGTATGCTTTTTTTTTTCCACCTGCCGCATAATGTGGTGTGATTTCTTTCTAACACTTCTGATCTGGAGAAGAGAGAGGACATTGAGTAGCTCTCTTCCGTTGGATGTGGTGACATTTTCACAGATCTCGGCTGTCGTGAGACAACGTTCTAGTTAGAGACAAATATTGACTTGGACGTGTACCCATCAGCATACACCTATTATTTTTTTAATGACAGGTTTGTGTGTGCACAGGTTCTCTTTTGTAAAATAACTATTGTAGATTCAAGATATTCCTTATCCCTTTTTACATACAGTGGATATAAATGTTTACACACCCTTGTTAAAATGGCAGGTTTTTGTGGCACGCAAAAAAAATTCACCCAGGATAAATCATGTCCGAACCTTTTCCACCCTCAATGTGAAATTACAACATATAAAAATTACCTGAAACACAATCAGGAATATTTTAGGGGGAAAAAGTTACAATAACCTGGTTGCATTAAGTGTGTGCACCCTTTTATAATTGGGTGTGTGGCTGTGTTCGGAATGAGCCAATCGCATTCAATCTCATGTTCGAAAGTAATTAGCATACAGCTGTCGTCAATGAAATGATTCTGATTAACCCCAAATAAAGACCAGCTGTTTCTGTAGGATTTTCTTCACATCTTCTTGGTTTTATCCGACTGCCGAAGCCATGGTCCGCAGAGAGCTTACAAAGCATGTACGGTATCGAGCAGGAGAGTAGTATAGAAGAATTTCCAAAACATTGGATAAACCACGGAACAGCATGAAGGCCCTCATCAACAAGTGGAGAAAAAAAGTGCACTGGGGCTTTTATCAAGGTAGAAGGAACCATGAATTGCTACAAATACCAGTCGATTTTAGTGCAAAAACTTAGGTGTCTCCTAGTAAGCTGAAGATGAAAAGGAATTTCACCTTTCAGCACGACAATGACCCAAAGCATACAACCAAATCAACAAAGGAATGGCTTAACCAAAAGAAGAGCAATTTTTGAAGGACCTAGTCAGACTCCAGACCTGAATCCAACTAAAAACCTGTGGGGTGACCTGAAGTGGGTGGTGCACACAATCAATTTGTGGTCTAGATCTAGAACAGATCTAGAATGTTTTTGCATGAAAGAGTGGGAAAATATTGCCAAGTCTAGATGTGCTAAGCTGATAGAACCTTACCCAAAAACACTGAGTGGTGTAATAAAATCAAAAGGTGTTTCAACAAAGTATTAGTTTAGGGGTGTGCATTAGAGATGCACCGATACCGATAGTTCTGCCTTTTATGCCCTCTTTTAAATGAATAATAATTAATATCACAATTCTGAAAGAAATGCAAATAAAAACTTTATTCTCTCCATTTCAACAAGTTGTTTGACAGTAACTGGTCTCATCAACAGAACACACATTACTCTAATGAACATGAACACATGAACTCAATTCTGAAGATTAAAGTAAGATTATTAACTTATTGAATGTTATTCATTCATATTAACATTGACTGAATTATAAAAACCCTCCTGTTAGTCTCACATTCACTCTCCACAAACACAAGCATTTCTACTTCATCACTGAACATCACACTGGTCATATATAATATACACTTTTTATATATTAACATTAACTGGATATGAAATTTACTACTCTACAAATATATTTTTCTGTGCAATATATATATATACTACTTTTTTGTCAACCCCTCTTCAATTAAATCTTTCATCAGTGTACTGGCCCTTTAATTCAGCGCGAGCAACTCGAGCAGCTCAGCAAAAATAAAATTAGACACGAAAACTCCCGCTTCACTGCCACTCACTTCCGGTGTAAAATTGTAGCAGTACAGAGCTTACAAACTCACTTTTTACACAAGAGACATTTTCTTTAGCACAACATCGATGTGTTTTCCCGCCCTCTTTTTACTGAAAGGATATAATCGGCCCTGATCATCGGATGTTTTTAAACAAAAATCGCCTTTATCGGCCAATACCGTTTATTGGACGATACATCGGTGCATCTCTAGTGTGCATACTTATGCGACTAGGTAATTGTAAGTTTTTTATTTATTTTTTTTTATTGTTTTTCACTTTGTGTATTCTGCAATTTCACATTAAAGGTGATGAGCTATAATTTTTTTCTTATTTTCATTCTTTTACTTCACAAAAACCTGGCATTTTAACAAGGGTGTGTAGAATTTTTAGATCCGCTGTAGGTTTGTATGTTTGTGGTTAAATGAATGAGAGCCATAATAAGCCCTGATGAACAAACAGTCAATTTAGAAAGTAAACGTCTGGTTTGTTCTATGGAGTCTTTATCTCTTAAACCAACAAGCCTGGAGCAGTGTTTGCTCATATACTCTTCATGGAACACATCATTGAGACAAAAAACAAACTCTTTATTGAGAGAAGTAAATACAGTATATGAAGTGAATGCAATGTAAAAAAAGCTTTATTGTTTTTGAAGCTACAGGCCAAGTCAAGCGTTTCATATTCAAATGTGTGTTTGGCTGTGACCGCGAGTTTTATAGGTTTACTTCTAGTCAGGGCGTTATCTTGTTTGAAGATCAAATATTTACATATAAATATATACTTTAAATGAACATTTGCTAAAAGAAGTAGCAGGGACAAATCCCAGATTATGGTTTTATGGCCAGGAGTCCAAGAGAATAATCTTGCCCATGCGCTCTGTCAGGAAGGGATGGTGTTACTCTCTCTCCTGTCAATGACTACGTTTACATGGACAGCAGTAATCTAATTATTGACCTTATTCTGAATAAGACAATATTGTGATTAAGGTGTTTACATGAGTGGCTTTTAGAATATTCCTTTCATGTTCCCGTTTTACATGTTATAGAACATAGATCGTCATTACGTCCCCACGCCACGCCGTCCGACGTTCCATCCAGAATTTCACGTATCGACATACAGTTCGTCTTCGTTATGGAATCGTATACAGTTCTGGGTGTTTTCATTTTTAATTTTACGAAAGTTTCAAGTGCAGTTAATTGTTTGTCATGCTATATGTGCTAATAGATGACTGCTTGAAGCCATGGGCTGTGTTCCAAACCGCATATTTAAGAAAATACGTGTATTTGTACTACTATATAGTAGGTAAGTACATGGTTTGGGACGCAGCCGTGCTCTTGTTTGCCGTCAAACGGACGAGCACTGCCGTGTGTGTACGTGTCTTGTCGCTAAATGAAAACTCCCACACGACGTTAATAGTGTGATTAAGCTGTTTAAATGTTTATAATGCACGTCGATAATGCGACTAAAACAGGAATACTCCACGTGTCTTAATTCGATTTGTGTTTACTTCGAGTATGACTTTAGTCGGATTAAGGTCATCAATAAGCGCTGTTTACATGCTAGTTTCTTAATCAGAGTATCGTCTTAATCGGTTTAATATTGGATTATTGTTGTCCATGTAAACGTATTGAATCACAGTGACACTAGCCAACTGTGTGTGTCTGTCAGCTCATGTATGCAGAAGATGGCTGATAGCGCATTTCTCTGAGTGTGTTAAGCTGCCCCCTGATGTAGCATGAGCAGCAGTTCGAAAAGATGTAACGGTTGTCTTCACGTGTCTTGGAGGAAGCATGTGAAAGTAACCCAAGTTGTTAGCTCTCATTCATGACATTTATTGTTTTTTTTCGTCATGTAGTGGTGAACGTTAACTAGTGGTTTATTCGCATTTCAGGCTTCTGTTCCTATTTTCACAGCTCAGAAATGACTTTCGCACCCATTTGGAAGGGAGCTGTTTAGTTTTGCCACTTTTCCTTAAAAAGCAACCTCAAAAGGTACACATACAGTAGATTTAACAGAATGGGAGGGGTAAGTTTGGGAAAGGTAAAGTTTTGCCAATGTTTTCATTGCATTTGTGAATATCACAAACGACTCCTTTTAATTTGACCAGGGCATGTCCATATTGGAAAATATCTGACGCGTGCTCCCTCACCCAGCCTCGTTTTCTTTCTTTCTGCCCACAGCTTCTGAACAGTCAAAGTTCGAACAAGGTGCCTCAGCACTCCAACCTAGGGCCGTATTTCCAGGACGGCCAGAGGCGCATCGATTACATCCTAACCTACAATGCAGAAAGCTTCCAGCGCACCCGCCACCACTCCTCTAGCACCTTCAAGGGCTTGAAAAATGGCCTGTGCTGCATGGGGAAACAGAAAAGGGCCGAATCCATCAAGCACGACCTCGAGAGCGCCAGTAATGCGCACATCCACAGAGAGGAGTTTGAACAGAAGCTTATGGACATGGGACTTGAGCTGGAGAAGGAGGAAGATGTGAGTATACGTTATATTCTGCTCAAGATTTTTTCCCCTTAACTTGGAACTCCTACTATTTAGACATGATGCTATGGTAGAAAGTATTCATTGTTTAACATTGTTCCTCTAATATCACAGCACTGTTGAATGCTCAGTTCTGATTAGCTAGAGGCTGTTGATGAATTTTCTATAACAGCAGTTCTGGTAGTAGGTCCGGCTCCAAGGTTTATATTAATGTACATATTCTAATGAAGTATCACTTCTATAATAGCATCTTGCACGATGACTTGTATGGTCGATGCTCTACATAAAAACGATTTTAAAATGTGTAATTGTTGATATAGTGACGTTTTCTACCATGAGATGATTATTTACCCTTTTTGAAGGACTCTCCAGTGTCAGAGCTTTGTAAACGTTGGAGATGAAGCTGTAATATCAAGTTTTCAAGCATATAAAAATCTCCTGAATGGAGACTCTTCATGATTTTTTTTACAATATATGATTTCTCCATTCTCTTTGTCTTAAAAAACTGTCACGTTTCACTAACAATCCACAACATCAGATGGAAATATATGGATAAAAAGTGTGATTCTTTAAAAAAATAATAATAATAAATTTAAATGCGCGCTGCAAGAAATGAGGTACAAAACACTTTCGGGATGTCTTGTTTTTGGATAAAAAATATGATGTCACATGATGCTGTCATTGATTATTTTCCTGTAACTGCAAGGTTTATTGGCTTGCCCTTCTGGGGGAAACTTTAAAGGTTGTGACATGTGGGACACCACAGGAGTGTTTTCCTGGCAGCTAAAAGCCCTTGAAGAATCTTATTGTTTCTAAGAGTGTAATATTAGTTTCCACTAGTTTCTCTCACAGTAGCCTCTCATGCAGGATACTGTGTAGCAAAGGCTATAAATCCAACTGCCACAGATGATCGCTCTAAAGTTCATTAAATTAGTACATTATGCCTCTTTCCAGTCAAACTTGCTCATCTTATTTTCTTAACCACTAAGGTGACCTTTCGAAAAGAATTCAGATTTGCGTTTCACTTGAGCTTTATTACCATTGCCTGTATTTTTACTTGATATGTCATGCTTGTTTATACAGCACAAACAAGCTTCAGATGACACTAAATTAGCCTCCATTAATGCTAGCAATTATCCAGGAATGACAGCGCCGGATAAATTGTGAACAGTTAACGTACAATATAATTGACTATGTAACATGATTAGTTTGTAGACTAAGTACACGTTGAAGCTAATGCCCAAACTTGATATGCAGAATGATTATAATACTGCTTCTCTCTCTCTCTCTCTCTCTCTCTCTCTCTCTCTCTCTCTCTCTCTCTCTCTCTCTCTCTCTCTCTCTATTCTTTCATGTCTGTTGTTATCTATATCTGAAAAGGGAATTCGTTTCAGGATTATTGTAAATAAAAACAGTTCAGATTATTTAAATTAATTAACTGCAGGTCGGTAAGAATACTGTCTTATACTGTTGGTTCTCAGTGTGGGTCTGGAGCACTTTGTGGATCCTCAGTAACATGAGAAGCTGTGCTTGTTAACCTAAAGAGAGAACCTCTGTTTATACGTGCTAACTTGTTTTGCCGACATTCCACCATATTAAATGTATCTATGAATGGATCAAAAGTGCAACGTGTACAACATGTTATAAATAATGTTAACTTGCACCAAAGGTGTTCTGTCAGCTGAAATTTCAGGTATAAAACACTTTCATGGTTAGAACAAAAAAATATCCATAATATTATTTTACACACGTAAATAATGAGCCTAATGTATATTTATTTCTTATTCATTTATTTTCTAATTTAGTATTTAAATGTATTTAAAAGTCTAAAGAGGAGTAGGCCAGGTTTTCAATTCACTGGAAGTTATATACTGTACATACATGTGTAGGTGACAAATGAAAAATCTTGAATTTTGAATAATATTCCAATAATTGAATTATATTCAGAAGGGTGTGTGTGTGTGTGTGTGTGTGTGTGTGTGTGTGTGTGAAATTTATTTACAGTTAAGGATTCCTGGCTGCAAAAATGTTGGGTACTCATGCTTTAGATGCCAGAATGCAGTGTTGCGTTTGTACAGACAGGGTCAGACATGATGTGTGGGCTGGCAGTTATAACAAGACTGGGGCATGAAGATAATCTTACATAACACACCCTCCAGCAGGAGATAACTAAATGATAACTAAACCCATTCTCCTTCATACACACTGCAGAAGTTGTCCTCGTTTGCTTTTTTTCCTTGTGCTGATAGATCATCAGACACAAATGAACCAATCTCGCGTTTAAGGCTATTGTCCTAATTGTTCTCCCACACAGGCCACAGGAGGGCAATAGAAATAACGCAAAGGTCCACTTTGTTTTTGCTGTGTTGTTCTTTCAGGCTAAAATTCCAGAAGTGGGCTTCCTGAAGATCCATGCACCTTGGCACGTTCTCTGTCGAGAAGCAGAGTTCATGAAGCTCAAGATGCCCACCAAAAAAGTATGCGCATTTTCCCCCATTGACAAGAATTAGACAGCAATGGTTACACAGCATATTCCAACCAACGTCCTTTTCTGCTATTTTTTTTAGAAATATCAGGTCAGTCAAGGAAGTAATGGTATACGAGCAGTGAACGCATTTATCCAAAGACTGTCTGCACCACTGACTCCCAAAGTCGAGGAGAAGTCCCCCCAGAGTGAGAAGCACATATGTTATCCATTCTCCAGGGAAAAACAGCACTTGTGAGTAAACCACTATAACTCAAATGATGATGAGGCAGTGAGTTTGTAGCCAAGTAAGATTTCTAACTTGCTGAGCAATCAAAATGTAAATTATTCTCTCAAAGCTGTGGATGCTCATCCATAGGGGCAGGTGGAGCAGAGCCACACCAAATATATGAGCTTTTCAACAAATATTAATCTTTAGAATTAGTCCTCATTCACAACTCCATACATTTTCAATTCTGTTTAAATACTAATTATCTCTTTTGACAGATATATGCCAGTGTTCCATTGATTTGTTCACATGTTGCAAAGTCCTGGGGGAAACTGTCAATTTAGCTTCATAGAGGTATTATTTCACCTAGTGGTCACAACGGGAACTGCAACAAGTTTCTAATAGACACCCACTGGGGCAGGAATCATGCTGCCCCATGCTCGCTCAATAAACAATTTCAAGTTGCCAGAGTCATATTTTTTTAATACCACATTGGGCTGGTTTTAAAAATACTCAGTGGCCCTAAAGACCTTGATTACTATCAAATAATCAGAATGAAATTTTATACACAAACAAAGTAAAGTGTAATTGCAGACAGCATGTCTATGTATGATGTCAATTTCCTTAGTAAGATATATTGAAAGATTAGGAGAGTGAAAGGAGGATTATGGTGTGGATAATGTCTGTACATCAGAAATGCGTACGCACCACGGTGACCTTGTTTCCCTACACAAAGGCTGAGGGGCAAAAATGTACTTCAGTGGCCAAAATTTTGGGCTTATCTCAGGTCTTTTATTTGCTTTTTGGGATGTAGTTCGGCTGGAAACTTTTAACTCCAGTTGATAATATTAGCTCTTCAGGAAACACACCTATTGTATTTAACACAAGTGATCAAATGTACGCTTAAAACGAGCTGCTAGTCTGTGGTGTGTTGTATGACTTTGTTTTGTTTGAGGCTATGTCATTATTAATGTCCTCCTGCCTCACCAAAAACTATGGTCAAGATCCGCTGCTGCCTTAGATGGTCTTCGTTGCAGATGTAGAATGATGCAATTATAGTAATCTGCCTTTAATTGGTTTAACATGAAATGCAAGATTGCAATCTGAATAAAGCGTTTCCATTAATATTCCATCTCTCTTAACAGGTTTGATCTTTCAGATAGAGATTCCTTCTTCGACAGTAAAATTCGTGCCTCAATCGTGAGTATCAGTCCAACCATTTCTGTGCCTTCTTACTGGAGTGCCATTAAAAGAACAGCATCATGACTGTACCACACACACTGTACGAAAAAATCCAATACGAGCGTTGGACAGAATTATTTGAGGAGTGTACTGACGGTTCTTTCTGTCTCTTGTGCACATTCTCCCGTTTCAGGTATGCGAGATCATAAAACGAATAAAGTGCATAGGAGTGAAGGATATCATGGGTAAGTGCTATAACCTCATTTTGAAAAGCAAATATCCATCTCCTACCCATTTCAGAAGTAAAGTTTCAGGAGACAGCACAGTCTGCTAAGAGTACTATTCTATCACCTCACTGACTGATTAATAGCACAAGAGCGAGAATCAAGGCAATATGGGAGCCAAAAAAATGACGTAAAGTCATAGACACTTCCTAAAATCCTCTGCTTGTGCACTTACTGATGCTACAAAGCACCAAAGCCCATATAGCGTGTGCTAAACCTTAAAGGAAACATCCACCCCAAACGACTTGCATACTTTATAATTAACATGTTTTTCAATAGCATCCATGATTTATTTTCTAAATAAACGCTGAGGGTTTTTATTCTTTCATTGATATTTTGCTTTATTTGTACGTTTATTAAAGTGTTCCTATGTTAGCCACAATGCCGTTTGACTACCTGCTATAATAGCGAAGCAGTGGGATTCTCCGCTAAATTCAGTGTCACAGCAGCAGCTTTAGTTCTTTATTCTGTCCAGCTCTACAGTATAACCTCCTCATCTGTACCCTCTGCTCAAATGGACCAGCTTCCAAAGTTTCAACTTTCCATCTAATATCAAATACAGCCATCTACGCCATTGCAATCTTTTAATAAAAACAAAAGGCCAATAACATTTTGTTCTGTAAGATTTATTTTTTTTTTTTATTGTATTTGTAGTAAGAATTCGGTGTGTGTTATTGAAATGTCATGTCTGTAGGCATTAACACGCTCATTGCTCATGGAGTTTACACATCAGCCTACACTCTACATGATGTAAGTAATGGCAAAAATATATATATATATTCAAAATGTTACAAAATATTTACTAATGCTGCTACTCACTTAATGTCCTTTGTCTCGTGTGTCATGTTATTTGCACTAACACTTACTATATGTTTACACCTGAGACTAGCTAAACAACATTTTATTATACTGTACACCTATGTATATGAATGATGACAATATTTGAGTGAATATATTTGTATTAATATACTATCCCTATTACAGGGAGACATTGAGGGAGTTGATGCTGAACCAAACGATAGAAAGGTAAGGAAATTGAATTACAATATCTGAATGTAACTCTAGTAATATGTGTGGCACTTATTACTAGAGTTATATACTTTTATTTATATATCCATCTAAAAACTACAGGCATTCCTGAACTGAAATGTGTTTATTTTAGTTCAGGAATGCCTTCAGGTGGGGTCTGAGCAGTGGTAGCTCAGTAGTTAAGGCAACGCATAGCTGATCGGAAGGTCAAATTCCAACACTGCCTACCTGCCACTGTTGGGCCCCTGAGCAAGGCCCTAAACCTTCAACTGCTCAGTTGTATAAATTGGATAAAACGTAAGTCACTCTGGATAAGGGTGTCTGCCAAATGCTTTTAAATGTAATGTAAGTGTTTGTTTATTTTTGCACGTATCTCAACCACAATTAAAGTTCTAGCATTTTAAAATCGACCTGCAAAATAGCCAAGAACTTGCTCAAAACGTGCTCGCTGTGAGAGGAAATCCCACTTAACTAGCAAGGTTTTCAACATCTTTGGGCTATGTTCACATAACAGCTTGAAGTGACACAATGTGACATACTGTGGGGTGCAAAAGTGGGGTCTGAGACCACTAGTGAAAATGAGATCTTTTCAAATCAGACCTGGGCCACTTTCATATATGGTCCTAGACCAGATAAAGTACATATCCATCATGTGGTCATGAGACATGAATCACTGAGGGCAGATCGGAATTTGTGTGGCATTTTCCCAACACACTATAATGCGCATATCACAAATGTCGTCATCGTCATTTGGTGGCGATGTAGCATGGCAAAACAACAGAGGACACTAACAGCAGCGAATATATTCAGTGGATGGACAGGGAAATTGGTGATTTGCTTGATATTAATAGTTTCATTGATTTGCTCCTGAAACTGAGCAGTGTTTGAAATAATTGCTCATGAGATGGAAACCACGCCCAAAAATGGGCGTGATGTTATTGACTTTGAAGGTGTGAATGGTAAAGCGTTTATTTAGTTCATTGTTTAAAAAAAAAAAAAAAAAAATCCAAAGTTCTTCCATCTAGATAAATCCTGACCAATCCAAGTCCAATGTTCTTCCATTTACCCACTTAAGATTTTCAAAGATGATAAATGTTAAATACTTATTATGAGGTGTGTTAAATTAGTATATCTGTTAACATATTGAGTATAACAAGAGCTGTTAAACTACTCTGACCTGCCGATGATTTTAATTTAATTTATACTGACCAAAATATAAACGTGATCGTGCGAAGCCCAAGGCCTTGTCAGGGGTATCCCAGTGTGCCGTTGGACGAGATCTCTGCCTTCAACAAGGCATAATTATCAGTGTGTGCGTGTCACCATGGCAACAGTATAATTTCCCACTTCACCATCTGTGAGCTGTGCGTCAACAGGCGTGTTGGCGGTGAGGCAATATATTGCCAAGAGTAAATCCTGTAAACATGCTCAGAGGGACATGCAATACAGACAAACTCATAGAGATTTATGTTGCTCTCTACTATGTCATTTCCTTGTTTTGTTTTTTTTGTTTTTTTGGCTCGGGTTTTGCCCGAGACTTGCATCTAAATGGGTTGTTGATACACTTATGTGACTCTGTGTGCGTGAAACACTGCACTCTCATCACAGCTGAGTGGCTCCACAATGAACCTTCCTTGTTTATTTCATTCTATACATCATGATGTAGAGGCTCAGAGCGTGGCGCCAATTAGAGACTAAATTCCGCATGAAATGTTTTTCTGTTGTTGTTGTTATGAATCCATTACTGTTAATTTAGTTTTCGTTTCCCAATTCCCATTATGTGGGGGAGTTTAATCACTGCACGCCTACTTTCCTGACAAGTGGCATAATTGCACTTGATTGATCATAAGCCCACTGAAATCCATTCACTTTCTCTGCAGGTGTTATACGAGCAGTGGGCGAGATTCAGCCTCTTCTATATGTACCAGCCCACCGGACTGATCAGGTAAGAGCTATTCGAAACAGAGACAGGTGTTTCATTCGCTTTCTTCCTGGACAAACCAGAAAGTCCCTGTTTTTTCCCCCCTAAGTTGGCCATTGCCTAATAATCACCCAAAAGCTAGCTCTCAAGATACCACTCAGAGAGAATGAAGGCTACGAAGAAATGCATCCTCTGAGACAAGTGAAACCACTGTATCTTCTTTTTTTTCTTCTTCGAACTGCTGCTCATGCTACGTCACAGGATAATCGAACACTCCAGAAGAAAGCACTAACTGTGCTCCTCCGCAAAAATGAGCTCATAGATGCCCACAGTTGACAGGGGAGTGAGTAATGCAAGCTCTCCCTGCCAGACAGTAGTGCTAATTAATGTGCTCTAGGACTTAAAGATAGGGATAGTCATCTGTAATCTGTAGTTTTCTGATTACAGGCTATAGGACAGTCAGGATCCAAACTTTAACTGGGTAACTCTTTTTAAAAAATAAATAAATAAATAAAAACTGATAGAAATTGTATTTCCATCCCAATTTATAACCTTTATTATTATTATTATTATTATTATTATTATTATTATTATTATTATTATTATTATTATTTAAAAGAGACATTTTCAGATTTTTGTTCAAATAAATTGATTCAGGAAACATGCTCAAGTTGCCACAAAATAATGATATCCTATTCCATTTTATATGCAAATAATCAGAGGATAATGATGTCATAATTACTTCTTTTTTTTTGTCAGGCTTGCCAATTATTAAACGAATCACTGAGAATATGATGGTGTTTATTGACACACCAATAATATAATCTTGATCTACACACACAAAAATGCTATTATATAATTGTTATACATTTTAAGAACTAAACTGCATAATTACTACATTTGATTAATATATATATAACTTACGCTTATGCGTGTCCGTTTTTCTTCCAACACATTGACCTCGGGAACTGACTGTTCACTTGCTGACTAATATATCTCACCCATTGACAAGTCCCATTGTGATGAGATAATCAATGTTATTCACGTCACCTGTCGGTATCAGTAACATTTTCTACATTTTTCTAATTTCTTTGATGGTTGATTACTTCAGGTTTTAATAAAAGTGTTTGTGGGGGGATTTTTTTTAAAGTCAAAATATATTTAAATTTTCATGCCATTTTTTTTTTTTTCTAATTTCAAATAATTTATGTACAAAAGGTCTACAGGAAAAAAAAATAAGCCAAAGGTGGAGGACGGATTAGCTGTTTCGATTGTGCAATGAATACTGTAATTAAGAATACTCACCCTTGTAGGTGTATGCCTACTATATGCCTCACTCACTCTCTCTCTCTCTCTCTCTCTCTCTCTCTCTCTCTCTCTCTCTCTCTCTCTCTCTCTCTCTCTTTCTACTCAAACAGGAAGTATTTTGGAGAAAAAATCGGCTTGTACTTTGCCTGGTTAGGTGTGTACACTCAAATGCTGATCCCAGCCTCAGTCATCGGTGTCATTGTCTTCTTGTATGGCTGTATCACTGTGGATTCTGACATTCCCAGGTCAGTTGTTTCAGCCAGAAACCTGTCACATGAGTTCATCTGAGGGAACTTACATACTTGTCACCACAATGCCACATTGTTATTATTAAGGATTTCTCAGAATTGCGCTCAACTTACACTCCTGTGTCACGCCTATAGAGCAGCATGATAAGGCAGGCGCTAGTATTTGGTTGATACCATTTTAATGATCCAGCTGAACAGGTTGTGTCTGTGTTCTCACACGATGCGGAGACACGGACTCACCTGAGCGTTGATGGCTGAGTACATGTCTGAGTCAGTAAGAAACCATGCCCAGTAACGTTTACTACAGAACTGCCAAGTGCCCTAAGGCTTACTCGGATAAAGCAAGTGGAGAACTCGAAAATAAAAGTAATTAAGGAAGCAGTTATGCAGGTAAAACTTTTCTAACAGTCGGTTACTCAGCTTGCCTCCTGATGGATTTCCAAACACGTCGTAATTAGATGGAGAAAAGTTGTTATACAGTTGTCTGCAGTCATAATGGGCGCTAATGTAGTCTGTAATGACAGTTCTTAAGCATACGCGCTGAATTCACAGCACTCTTGAGCTGCACTTAAGGCACAGATTAACTACATGTGAATGGATGCCGACTGCTGGCATCCTTTTATCGTCTGAAGCTTTCACAGCTGCTCTGAATACTTTTTACTGTAACAGTAATGCGTTATTGTGCAGGAATATTGAGTAGCTCTGGAGAATACTGAGACCTACTGCACTAACATCTTATGTGATTAATTGTTTTCTATCAGGCCTTTCTTTCTGTTTTGTTCTTCGGCCAATAAAAGGAACGTGGCAATGGGAACAGAAAAGCATAGTAACGGACCCTAAGACAGCAAAATATAAATGTAATTTAACACGCTATATAAAGATTATTACAAATCTTCATAAGCTATATGGAGAAACATATCAATCCTAGTGAGGAGAAGGTTAACACATTTCACATATATTGTGTGATACATAAGGTATAATTGTATAACATCTCTATATATAAAACACTGTATGAAATGACTGTATGCCCCTGATTATGCAGGATTTTATATTCATCTTACACACATGCATGTTGATTATCAAAGACAAGCCTGGAGGCAAAATGTGGCCTTATTAGATATATCATAATATATCAAAAAATACATATATTAATAAATATAATACATAGTATTTTGCAGTATATCAGTACATTTCCTTATAAGGGAAAACTTCATAACATTGGACTCGGGTCATTGTTTTTCTCTTGCATTTGTTTCTTCTTTGCATTTTTTATGCTCTGTGGAAGGCTGTGTAGACACAGTAAATTGTCAGACTTGATCTAGGTAGTTCACAACTACATTTTGACTCAAAACTGAAGAATATATTAAAGATATACCTTGATTTATTCGAATTAGGACTTCGAATCTACATTCAGGAAAAGAATGTGAGTTTTGTGACTGTCATGTGTAGTAAAGTATTACAGTGCTATTCAAATGTAACTCGAAGCAATAATTAAGCGCAAAAAAACAAAAAGTGTAGAGAAGTGTTGGGGATATTCCTGAGCCGTTACAGATTTTCTCAAAATCTACTTTTGTGGCCATAAAAAGTTCAATTGTGGTGAGAAACACTAATACACAGAGAAATCAGTTGAACTAAACAATGTGTGGCCATGGAAAACTCTTCACCTTAAGTGAGGAGACCACATGTTAAATATGGCGTTCCCATTACATATTAAGTTGTGGCCTCAAGATACACAATTCATGGCCATTTATATCAACTTTGTCGTCTCGACTTTGGTATCTCATGGCCACGGCATAATTCATGGCTATTAGAGACCTGATGTGTAGCTTCGAAATATTAACTCATGGCCACAATATCCACACTGTATTTAAAATAATCACCATGTCACCTCAGTGGCTTTGTAGAGCAAAACTGTTTTCATACTGTAGGAAGGTTGAAGTCCCCAAAAATAGAAAAACGGATATCCTTAATTACAGAAGTTTAGAAAAAGTAACTAAAATGCTCCTAACTATATCCAAAATGTACAACACACTCACACGATTTATCCTCGCATGATGAATAGGATGAACGCATTATTAAAATGACCTCACCTACAGTACAAGCCCAATTCCAAAAAATGTCCAATGTAAATAAAAACCGAATGCAGTGATTTGCATATCTCATAAACCCATATGTTATTCACAATAGAGCATTAGAAAACATATCAAATGTTTAAACTGAGGAAATTGTAAGGAAAAAAATAAGGTGATTTTGAATTTCATGGTTTCAAAAACGTTGGGACAGGGGCAACAAAAGGGCTGTAAAAATAAGTGTTACTAAAAAGAAACAGCTGGAGGAACATTTTGCAACCAATTAGGTTAATTGGCAACAGGTGAGTAACATGATTGGGTATTTAAAAAAGAGTATCTTAGAGAGGCAGAGTCTTTCAGAATTAAAGATGGGTTTGGAATCTGGATAAACGCATATGTTGCTGTAAAACCTGTATATACTTTTCAGCATTGATGCTGCCTTTCCATAGTCACTAATGCGCTCCCATACCATCAGAGATGCAGGCTTTTGAACTGAGCCGTATGAAAAAGCTGGATGGTCCCTCTCCTCTTTAGTCCTCTTTAGTTTAGAGGATGCGGCGTCCATGGTTTCCAAAAAGAATTTCAAATTTTGATTCGTCTGACCACAGAACAGTTTTCCATTTTGCCTCAGTCCATTTTAAATGAGCTTTGACCCGGAGAAGATGGCGGCGTTTCTGTATCATGTTCACATATGGTTTCTTCTTTGCATAATAGAGCTTTAACCAGCATTTGTGGATGGCACGGTGAACTGTGTTTCTGAGCCCATGCAGTGATTTCCTTTACAGAATCATGCCTGTTTATAACGCAGCGCTGCCTGAGGGCCCGAAGATCACAGGCATGTGATATTGATTTTCACCCTTGTCCCTTGTGCACAGAGATCTCTCCAGATTCTCTTATGTACTTTAGATGATGAGAAATTCATAGTCTTCGCAATTTTACATTGAGGAACATTATTCTGAAATTGTTCTACAAATTCTAGACTCAGTTTTTCACAGATTGGTGAACCTCTGCCCATATTGACTTCTGAAGGACTCTGCCTCTCTAAGATACTCTTTTTTATTCCCAATCATCTTACTGACCTGTTGCCAATTAACCTTCAGCTGTTTCTTTTTAGAAACACTTACATTCCCAGCCTTTTGCTACCCCGTCCCAACTTTTTTTTTTTTTTAGACGTGTTGCAACCATCAAATTCAAAATGACCTAATTTTTTTCTTAAAATGGTATATTTACTCAGTTTAAACATTTAATATGTTCTATTGTGAATAACACATGGTTTTATGAGATTTGCAAATCATTGCATTCTGTTTTTATTTACATTTATTTGCATTTCACACAGCATCCCAATTTATTTTGGAATTGGGATTGTATATAACAATACTATGAACTGCAGTGGTTTCCATAGAAATTATATAACAGTGTTCTCACCACAGCTAACAATATGAATCTTGCGTTTATGACTAAAAGCTTGAAATGTTGAAATGCTGAAGAAGAGCTTGCAGTCTTAATTATGTATTAATAGATTTGAAATAAAAATGTCTAGTCAAATGATTGAGTTGAGAAAGGTATTAAAACTTGACATATTAACAAGTAGGTCTTTTCTTTGACGATGAGTGGAAAGAGGTCTACAGTGACATTTTAAAGAAAGCTCAATCCCACCTACAATCCTAGGCCTACAGCCAACATCTTTTGACATTTTAACAATTGGCATTTTGTATTTCGAGCAGCATGCTGTGCGTTAATCCTTTGTGAATGCTGATGCAATGTCAAGTGCTATATGTATGCTCTGCTGTGTCTGTTTTTAATATTGAATACTGCAAACAATTCTTATATTCAAGAACTCTACTTAGTGTATGCCTAGTTAGGATAAAAGTAACAACTTTAAATAAAATGAACAAATTGTGCTGGCTGTGTGTGGCTGTTCTTGTTATTTCAAACTAACAAAATGTCCAGGGGGCCACGGTGGCTTAGTGGTTAGCAAGTTTGCTTCACACCTCCAGGGTTGGGGGTTTGATTCCAGTCCCTGTCCGGTGTGCACTGAGTTTGCATGTTCTCCCCCGTGTTTGAGGGGTTTCCTCAAGGTACTCTGGTTTCCTCCCCCAGTCCAAAGACATGTGTTGGAGGCTGCTTGGCATTTCCAAATTGTCCATAGTGTGTGAATGGGTGTGCGATTGTGCCCTGTGATGGGCTGGCACCCCGTCCACGGTGTCCCCCACCTCGTGCCCCGAGTTACATGGAATAGGCTCCAGGCTCCCCGCAACCCTGTGTAGGATAAGCAGGATGGATAGATGAAATGTCCATGATGATTATATTGCATGTCTTAAAATAAATCACAGTGTAAATCTGTTGAAATGCACCTGCTATTTTATGTATGTTTTCCCTATTTAAACCAATAGCTAATGGAATAGTAGTTTTCAGGAAAGATATTACATGCTGCTGATCTCCTGTCCCATTTCCTACATGCTTCAGTATGGAGATCTGTGATGAAAGGAACAACATCACCATGTGTCCGCTGTGCGATCGCGCATGCAGCTACTGGAAGCTCGTCGAGGCTTGCGGCACTGCCAGGGCCAGCCACCTGTTCGACAACATGGCCACCGTCTTCTTCTCCATCTTTATGGCGCTCTGGGGTAGGTGCCTTTTTCAGATTTGACATTATTTACAGTTTTAATGGTTATGGAGTATTTTGAAAGCATCTTAGTTGTGCAGTCTGTCACTTCTTTTACTTTCTTATCAATAGTCTGTCTCTCGCTCGATCATGTTTTTGAAGTCTCTTTGACTTTAAAATATCTCAGACTTTTTTACTGTCAAATCCATGGCTTAACGCTTCCTTGGAGATTTTTCTATTCTTTTTTCCACCCCACAAAAATGTCACTTGTCAGAAGCTTGAAAAGTGGCTACTTTGTTTTCATCTCTAGCTCCATGCTATAAAAGACAAATGCAGCTATTTCCCTGGTTTTGCTAATGCCCCCAGTAGTCAGACTTTAATACCATCTAGACACACTGTGCAATTTTTGCATTCATTTGTAGCATATTAATCATGTTAATGATCCATAAACATCTACTTTGTGTTGAGATCAATATTAAAATGCGCTAAAAGGACTAGATTGGACAGTACCTCAAATTGAATTTGGCGTCTTTGTGTTCTGCAGCCACAATGTTCATGGAGCATTGGAAGAGGAGACAGATGAGGCTTAATTACATCTGGGACATGACGGGCTTTGACGAGGAGGAGGTTTGTTGTGCATTCTGACACGGAAATTCAAAATCCCGATCGGAGAATCAATTCCGTGTTTTTCGCCAGTCATTTGATTGAATCCTGAAGTGATGTCTTGTCTGAGGAATGAAAGCATCTGATAATGCTTAATTTTGTTTGTGTCTTATGCAGGAAGAAAATAAGGTTTGGATTGATGATATTGAATTCTAACACCGCTCTTAGCCATTGCATAGTAGCTCGGACACTTACTCTCTTGTGTTTTCACGTCCAGTCACCATATTGTCATTTTTATTTATTTATTTTATTTTTACTTTTTGCTGTGGCCTTTAACGTTCATTTGTTCAGGGAATAGGTTGCACAAAACCCTCACACTCCTAATCCAAATCACTGTGTGGCGGTTTGGAAGCTCCTATTGTCCTGGGGCCGTGGTCAAAAGCTGCTCACTTACCATCATCTGTCACTGAGAGCACTGCACCATTACCGTTTAAAACACACAGAGAATGCCACCCAGAATAACTGCACTGAATGTGTATAGTGGATGCATTAATGTTAGTGTCATGCTCACTAAATGCTAACACGACGCTTTTGGCAGAATACCTCCTTCAACTTTGTCATCATGCACTTGACTCTTTCACCAATCACTCCTTTGGATGAGCTGGGCGTCAAAGCCTCATGCACGTTCTGAATTGTGCTGTCGTCTCCAGAGCCAACCGCGACCAGAGTATGAGTTCCATGTCAGGCAGAAGAGGCTGAAGAAAGAGAAAAGTAGCGATGAAGGTCTAAAGGTGAGCTTTCACAAATGTACGGTGGGTATTGGAAACTTGGTGGAGCTCTAGCACCTTTGTGAATGGTGGTTAATAATAATAATAATAATAAGAGGAAGAAGAATTATAAGAATGATAATTATTATATTAATAAATATATAAGCATGTAAAATATATTGTATGTGCTTATATATTCAAAACAGTGCAAAACTACATTTTAATTCATTTATTATAAAATAATTTATTTGTATATTTATATATAAAATAGCTAATTATTTATTATTTATATATATATATATATATATATATATATATATATATATATATATATATATATATATATATATATATATATATATACCAAAGGTGCTGGACATCCCGTATGCTGGCCATGTGGATGTTGTTTGTTTATGTATGTATTTATTTGTTTATTTCTCTATAAAACAATGTTAGAATGTTACAGGAAATAATAATAATAATAATAATAATGTATTTTATATGACTTCAAAACAGTGCAAAACTGCATTTTTATTATGTATTATGATAATAAATGATATTTATATATTTACATATAAAAAAGCAATTTATTTATTATTTTATATGGAAACCAAAGGTGCTGGCCTTGTTGTTGCTGTTTGTTTGTTTATTGATCAAACAATTTTACACAGTGTCAGGCTGTATTAAATAATAACAACAACAACAATAATAGTAATAAAGTTTCACATTGTTTTATAGAGAAATATTTTTATGTCAAATGTGTGAAATTTTTCTTTCACCAAGGCACCTGTGTAAATACATTTAACTATTTAAAGCAAAATGCGTTCATTTCGCTGTTTCTAAGGATTAACTCTATCATGTATCTAAGGGCTTTTGATGCCAAAACCAACTGAGGAATTCTGAATTAAGCCCTTCGGACTGAAAAATAAATATTATACCATATCAATTAAACTGTATTGTGTTGGCATCCATTAAAAAAAAAAGTTGAGCTCTTCCTCCCCTGGTGAAAACACAAGGTTAACTGACTCTAGAGCATGTGAAGAATAAGGGCTTGACTTAACGGCCCAACAGTGGTTCCCTGACAGTGCTTGGATTTTAAATGACATCCTTTCATCTGTTAGTGCAGAGTTCATTGGTCACTGAATCATCATTGTGTCCAAAATTTTTTATGAGCTTTGGCTTACCTTCTCCCTCTCTGCATCCATTATCTTCACATTGAACCATATGATAAACTGATTGGCATATCCAATAGCACATCCCTCACTTTTTATTGACTGACCACTCTTTTGTGGTCAGAAAGACTGCTGTTTCATTGTGTCATGTGCACTCAGATAATGTTGACCTTACTTGTTTTTATGCTGAAATGAGATGTGGCTGTGTGATGAGTCACATCCGGAAAGCTTCTGTTTGATCTGCCGGACAGGACAGAGTTCACTTAGTCTAGTGAACTGTGTGTGTGTGTGTGTGTGTGTGTGTGTGTGTGTGTGTGTGTGTGTGTGTGTGTGTGTGTGTGTGTGTGTGTGTGTGTGTGTGTGTGAGAGAGAGAGAGAGAGAGAGAGAGCGAGCTTGAGAGCTTACTATAACTGATGATAGCTCACACTTTTTTTTGTTTTGTTCTAGCATGGAAAACACAAGCTGACATGCAAAGACAGGCTGCCAGCTTACATGACCATCCTTATCATGATGCTCTTCTTGGTATGTTAACCCTTCCTGTCGGTCTAAACGTGCTTAAACCTTATATTCTGTTCTGTAATTAGCACTGAACATTGCAATGTATGTATCTCATTCATCTCAGTTGAAAACAATATAATTTGTTTTTAAAAACAGACACACAAAAGGCCTCCACCTGGTTGTGATTTTCCCTGGTTGGTGTTAGTACACAGATGGGAGTGTGAATAGAGATGAAGGGAATGTGATGGCAAACAAAATCACTTTTTCATATCTGTATTCATAAAGACAGTTCATTTTTAACACGAGTTTTTCATTTTTAAAGCGAGTGAGACAGAGAGAGCAAGCAAGGGAGAGAGCGAGACAGAGAGAGAGGGAGAGAGACAGAGCAAGAGGGAGAGAGAGAGAGAGACAGAGAGAGAGGGAGAGAGACAGAGCGAGAGAGAGAGAGGGGGAGGGAGAGAGAGGGAGAGAGAGACAGACTAAGAAAGAGAGAGAGTGAGACAGAGAAAGAGAGAGACAGACAGCGTGAGAAAGAGAGAGAGACAGAGAGAGTTCTGATGTTTGCACAGCTTTGATGATGATCTTTATGCTGCAGTGCTTTTCAATAATTGTTAAATTTTGTACAGTGTACTGTACAATGTACAGTGCCGTATAATATACTATAAATATAATTTACAATATAAAAAAATATTTTTTTATTATTGATTTATTTAAATATTTTGAGACAAAATGTATTATTTAACAGTGATCTTTATGCTGCGATACTTTTCAATAATTATAATTATATTTATATATATATATAATGTACAATATAATATAAATATACAATATAAAATGTTATAATTATTATTGATTTATTTAAATAGTTTGACCCAAAATCTATAATTTAACAGTAATCTTTATGCTGTGATGCTTTTCAATAGTTATAACTTAAATATATTATATAAATATATTATATATATAATATAATATATATAATATTATATAATATATATATATATATATATATATATATATATATATATATATATATATATATATATAAAATATATAATATATAATATATATATATATATATATATATATATATATATAATATATTTATATAATATATCCAGTATATATATAAGTGGTGATTTTATATCCATCGATTTGGTGCTCTGTACAGGTTTGCGTGACCTTCACCATCGTGTTTGGAGTGATCCTCTACAGGATTTCTATCAAGACAGCTCTACACATGAGCTCCTCCTCCCCCTTTCGTTCAAACATTCGGGCCACGGTGAAAACCACGGCAGCTGTCATCAACCTCATCATCATCATCATCATGGACGAGATCTATGGAATGGTGGCACGTTGGCTCACTTCTCTGGGTGAGTTTGAGGTGTCTTCTTTGGGAGCTGCAGTGATATAGTACTCGAGTACTAGATTCTCAAATTTCATCCAGGAAAAAAAAAACAAACCCTCCAGTCTCTGTAGCATGGCATTAAAAGCAAATTCTTCACTCAAGTAAAAGCTCAGTTACTCACCTAAATAAATCTAGTAGAAGCTTCAAATCCTTCTCTCAACTTTAAGTAGAAACCTAGAAATTATTAAATGTACTAAATAATAGTGCAAACTTATGCAACCAAGTTATTGTAACTTTTTTTATTTTCCTAAAAAATGTTTCTGATTTTCTCTTAGTACAATATAATAATGTTGTTATAATATACATTGTAATGTCACAATGAGAGGTTTCGGTCTATTTTGTTTGTTTGTTTGTTTTTGTTTCATTTTTTACTTCACAAAAACCTGCCATTTTAACAGGAGTGTGTTGACTTTTTTATATCTATCGCAGGTTAATTACTGGATGGAAAAAAAAAGTTCAATCTTTTTTTTTTTTTTTTTAAATCTTTCAAAGTTATATCGGGTAAAAAAAAAAACTATAAAAGGACCAGACTCACAAGCTACAGCTAGAAGTTTGGCTTGTGAGACTATAGCTTTGGTTAACTTCCACCAAACTTGCTGAGTATACATTTTAAGTCACCGTTTTAATGACTAGGAAGATGACTTGAACTTTTGAGATTTAGACATGACTTGAAAGTGAGGATGACTTTGGCTTCTGTTTGAAGTCATTCTTGACATTTTCTCTCATTTGAAATTCATCAGAGGTGCCAAAAACAGACAAAAGCTTTGAGGAGAGGCTGATTTTCAAGACTTTCATCCTGAAGTTTGCCAACGCCTTCACTCCAATCGTCTACCTGGCTTTCTTCAGAGGCAGGTCAGAGTATTCCCTTATATTTTTCTGGTAGCCCAACACATAGTTATAACCAGAAGTACGGGTCTTGAGAAAACTAATTACAAGAACATGTTTTTCTCCATATAGCCTCCATACATTGTGCTGTTAAGCTGTACAACCATATACAGTAGGTTTGTGTGTGTATATATGTGCAGACCTGCCAACCTTCATGCATTTTGCGTCAATCTGCTGCATTTTAACGTCAGTGTACGTCGCTATGAATTATCTCTAAAACTATGCCTTTGACTTTGAGTCTTTTGTTTTTCCCCCAAATAAAAACGATAGATGAGCCAATCACGCACGAATATGGAACGAATGCCGACTGTGTAGGCACTTTGAACGACCTCAGAATGCCTGAACATGTTTTGGCTGGTTCTTTTCATCTCAACTCGATTTTCTCACTTGAAAGTTGTTCCCTTTCTTTCTGTCCAGGTAAATGCAGAATGATTTTACCTCGTTATTGTGAAAGCAAATCTATCGGTGTACGTTCGCTAATGTTAGTTAACATTTAGACAAAGTAGCTTCTATAGCTAACATCAGTTAACAGTTTTTTGCTAACAGAGTCTAAGATCGCACAGTGGCTTAGTGGTTAGCATGTTCATCTCACACCTCCAGGTTCGGGGGTTCGAGTCCCACCGTGGCCCTGTGTGTGTGTGGAGTTTGCATGTTCTCCCCATGCTGCGGGGGTTTCCTCCGGGTACTCCGGTTTCCACCCCCAGTCCAAAGACATGCATGCTAGGCTGACTGGCATGTCCAAAATGAGTGTGTGTGTGATTGTGCCCTGCGATGGATTGGCACCCTGTCCAGGGTGTACCCCGCCTTGTGCCCGATGCAGCCTGGGATAGGCTCCAGGTTTCCCCGCGACCCTGAAAAGGATAAGTAGTATAGAAGATGGATGGATGGAGAGTCTAAGATACTGACTGAACAAAAAAGAGGACTGTATAGACCATCACTATAGAAATTAATATGCGATTAAACATGGTTTTTCACTAACAGCCATAATTTTAAAATTAAAAAAATAATAAAATAGCTGTTTTATTTAAGATGTAGACAAAAGAAAAGTCTACATGCACACTTTCCTTTTCACGTTTCTTCATCTTAGCTAAAACACATGAGCGACAGCTTTTGTCGTCGTCGTCGTCCCCCCACACACACAAGCGCCTGGTGGTTACGGACAAAACCCTCGTATATACGTACATGCCGGAGTCTACTTTATACAAGTGGTTTGTGGAAGGACAATATCGAAAACGTACAGCAGGACTACGCATTATTCCTCTTCGAAGTTGGTGGGCCTGCATTAGTGTCATGGCTGGTAAACATTTCTTACATTAACTTTGTGTGCAATACCTTCAGGCTCATTGGCCGGCCAGGCAACTATTTGTACGTTGTCGGGAATTACCGAATGGAGGAGGTGGGTCTATATTTAAGCTTATTCATTCAACTATTACAAGCTTTTGGCATTTGTAGCAGAAAAATGCACCGGAACACGGGCGTAATTTCATATCGAAGCTTTTAAAATAAGTATAGTGGTAGTGTTACATAAGCGACTGTGGTTTGTCTGTTTTGTACCTGCTGTAGTGTGCTCACGCTGGCTGCCTGATGGAGCTGTGTATTCAGCTGTGCATCACCATGCTTGGCAAGCAGCTTATCCAGAACAATCTGTTTGAGCTTGGCATTCCGTGAGTATACACACCCATGTGCATGTACGCTCTCAGCCCACCACCACAGTGTTCATTTCGCATTAGTCAGTATGCCTTGAGAATAGTGAATGGAAAGCGAGTGAGTGAATTGAATTGAAAATTGATTAAAATGTACTCATTTTCTATATCGGTAGCTGTGTTGGTGGTTTTGGTAGCAAGACAAATCGTTCCAATATGTTTTCATATTTATAGTAAAAACTCATGACGGACACATCTATGGTGGACACTCCACATAATCAAGTGTTGTTATTAAACAAAGAAAAATGTATAATCGTTGATGTAGTGAAAATTTATTTATCATACCTCGGGAGAGTGTTCACGGCCGGCTTTTCAGTATTTCAGTAAGATGACCAAGACAGAGAGAAAAAAAGAGGTTAGTGAGCAAGCAACTGTTTATAGCTGCTATAACGTACGCGATAACAGGAACTAAATTTTGTCGGGGGCATCGCGCAACATTAAGTGTAAGTGATTAAAAGTATGACGTGTCGTTCGTTAAAAAATTTCAAAATTGTAATCATTGATAAGTTGCTGTGTCACACAAGGAATAAAACCATTTGGGACTTGCAGTTACAGGAAAATAATCACTACCCCATTCGCTTATTATTTTTCCATAACAGCACTCCATGTTGGGTCGCACGGTGGCTTAGTGTTAGCACATTCGCCTCACACCTCCAGGGTCGGGGGTTTGATTCCCACCGTGGCCCTGTGTGTGCGGAGTTTGCATGTTCTCCCCGTGCTGCGGGGGTTTCCTCTGAGTACTCTGGTTTCCTCCCCCAGTCCAAAGACATGCATGGTAGGCTGATTGGCATGTCCAAAGTGTCCGTAGTGTGTGAATGTGTATGTGATTGTGCCCTGCTGGACTGGAACCCTGTCCAGGATGTACCCCGCCTTGTGCCCCCTGGGATAGGCTCCAGGTTCCCCGTGACCCTGAAAAGGATAAGTGGTATAGAAGATGAATGGATGGATGGAGCACTCCATGTTTTTTTTGTTTGTTTTTTTATTCCTTACAAAATGAAGTGGAAATGTATATAACCATTTAGACTAACCATATTCCCATGTTGCAGTAAAATAAAGAAACTTCTTCGCCGTCGTAAGTCAAAGAGAGACGCTAAACAAGAAGAGGAGTTTTTCAAAACCCTGGCCCGACATGAGAAAGACCACTTCCTCGACCCCTATGTTGGCCTTAATCCAGAGTATATGGAGATGAGTGAGTCACTACACACCCACACACACATATGTATGCAGAGACAAGAAACAACTGCAATATGGACAACTGCATTTCTAGAGATTTTCCTAAAACCTCATTGTTCCTTCCTTCCTTCTCAGATCAGATCTGCCTTGGTTATCGGTGTAAAACGTTTCCGTGTGGATTTTTATATTGATTATTATTAGTAAACACAGGCTGTAATGAATCAGTCAGTGACTATACAGTACATTTTATCTGTTCAGTCTGTCCTCAGTTGTCCTTTACATTTGAGTGGATTTGGATGATGTTATCTAACCCAGACAGAAAATGCCGTCTGCTTACTACTAGCTCTGTAAAAGCGAGGTTGTAAAAATCCGAGCAGCTTTCTCGCTCATCTCTCTCTGCTGCAGCGTGGGCTGGCCTTCTGCTAAGAGAGTGGCATTGTGGGTCCTGGAGAGCAGTGTGAGGTTGCAAGCTTTAGTTGTAGAAACCACTCAGGCGAGCTAAAAGAATGTTGCTTCCAGCAGATTTCAGAAATGTTGTGGGAATCTGTTGACCTGACCTTGTACCATTTTGAGCTCTTGCCCCAATCTTCTGATGAACTGCACTTGATGTAGCGTATATTCTGGATTGGATCCCCAAGCTATTTTTGTGAGCTTTTTATTCACTGGAAGTTCTTTATAAAGCTTCATAACACAAAATGTTTTGTCCTCATCATCCTAGTGATCCAGTTTGGAATGGTGACCTTGTTTGTAGCCTCCTTCCCTCTGGCTCCTCTGTTTGCGCTCCTGAACAACGTTATTGAGATCCGCCTCGACGCCAAGAAATTTGTCTCGGAGTACAGACGGCCCATTGCTGCTAAGGCTAAAGATATCGGTTAGTATCTGTATGCTGCCATTGCTCCGTTTGTCCTTTCTTTTACAGCAGAGGTAGGATTTAATTACTGTAAATATGGGCTGAAGAATATAGTTAAGAGTATCAACATAAGATGGTGGGTGAAATGTCACAGATGGAAGAGCATGGTGCATGATTGTTGCACGATAGTCTTTATTCTGGGTCTAAGATAAAGCCTTAACTTGTCTGTCCATAGTGATGTATCATAAATCATATAATGCAAACCGACTTGTGTTTCGAGTTTGAAAATCTGTACATTCTCGAAACATCCGTGGCTATAATTGAACGCCACCTTGTGGTGATACTTTGATAGTAATGTGACATTTGTAATGTGTACTAAATAGCTAAAATGAAATGAATGATCTCTTCAGAATTTTTGCTGCAAGCCACCTTATGTTACACCACTCTCTTGTCTAGGCATCTGGTACACCCTTCTGAGAGGACTGAGCAAAGTGGCAGTCATAGTGAACGTAAGTTCTTAAGGTTGGATTTTCTGTTACTAAACTCTCACGATCTTCGATTCAAAAACAAGTTTCTGTTATTAAAGTGTCAAATCTAGCGGTTGCTAAATTTGGCCAGTTGCCAAATCTCTGTGGTTTCTAATCAGGACTGAAACTGAAAATATCACAAAATGTTGTTGTTTTTCATAATGGTTTGTTTCTCCTCAGGCGTTTGTGATCTCCTTCACATCTGATTTCATCCCCCGACTGGTTTATCAGTACGTGTACAGTCCTGACGGAACGTTGCACGGCTTCGTCAACCACTCCCTCTCCTATTTCAACGTCACGGACTTTCAGCCGAACACAGACCCGGTCGAGCCGATGTTCCTGGGCTACAAAGTGGAAGTTTGCAGGTGCTGACAGAAATCATTTAGTCCAACAAGGACAACCTTTGTTGCTGTGTTTATGACCATTTTTCTACCACAATAACAGTTCATGATATTCTTATTTATACTACACTGCTAATGAGTTCATGATTCTGATTGGTCAGAAGGTGTTGATTTATTTCCTATAACAGCAGCTCTGACAATACTTCTGGCTGTTATTCAAATCACAGCTATATATTAGATATGTGTTTATGCTGTTTCATTACATACAAGAACACAGGGACTTGTATGACCGACTCTCTAAATACCATTTTTTATTAGGCTTAAATTTTAATATACAAAGTGCTTTTATTTAACAAAAATAAATGGATAGTTGTGGAAATGGTGAATATTAATATTCAGTAATATTGTGCCATGTTTCAAATAGTTGAGAAAGTTTTGACGAGTAGCTTGGTAGTTTGCTACTGTCAATCTAAATTTAAAAAATGAACAAAATTTTTAAATTGAATCAAGTACAGTCAAGGTCATAAGTTAACATAAGTACATAAGGTCATAAGTTTATGCCTTGCAGAATCTGCAAAATGTCTTTTTTTTTTTAAATGAGGATCATAAAAATTGCATTGTTTTTTATTTAGTAATGCCCTGAATAAGGTTTTTCACATAGCAGATGTTTATATCTAGTCCACAAGACGCAATAACAATAACTGAATTTACACAAATGAACCCGTTCAAAAATTTACTTGATTCTTAACACTGTGTGTCGTTACCAGGACGATCAGCGACTGTGTTTATGTTTTGTGATGGTTCTTCATGAGTCTCTTGATTGTCCTGAGCAGTTAGACTGCCCACTGTGCTTCATAAAAATCCTCCAGGTCCGGCACATTCTTTACTTTTCCAGCATCTTCTACATATTTGACCCCTTTCCAACAGCGGCTATATGATCTTGAGATCCATCTTTTCCTCAGGACCACTGAGGAACTCGTACACAACTATTACAAAAGGTGCAACCGTTCACTGATGCTCAAGAAGACCCAGGGGGGTGTAAACTTTTGAACAGGATGATCGGTGTAAACATCTGTTATGTGAAATAGCTTATTCGGGGCAGTACTAAATAAAAAAACAAAATGCAATTTTTATGATCCCACTTTTAAAAATTTATTTATTTATTTATTATTAACATGTTGCAGATTCTGTAAGGCGTATGTAAACTTATGGCCACAACTGTTATTACTTAAGGTAAGCTAGTGGTATGCATATAGATACCATTACTTGCATAACCATGATAGCTGGCTATCTCGATGCCGTTAACACAGATGGGGTCCTCAAGGATCCTTCAGTAAAGAGTGACCACTACAACAGTACTACACCAAAATGGGTCACCAAAAATCAGTGACGCTCTTGGGACCTGTGCTGGCTTACCTCATTGGCTTTATTCCTGGGGCAAATGGGCAGTGCAGGCGCAAGGCCATTGCCCATGACGGCACTCCATGCACATCATATTACACAGCAGCTGTGCGGCCATCTGTACAGTCTGAGAGCATAATGACGGGCATTCGCAATATAGAGTATTATATAATCTAATTGCTGACACACGGCAAAGTTTATTCTGTTCGTAATAATGCAAATACTGTCCTTAGGTTTAAGGATTACAGAGATTCCCCATGGTCGGATACCCCATATGAACTGTCGAGAGAATTCTGGAATATTCTGGCAGCACGGCTGGCGTTTGTCATCGTCTTTCAGGTGACTGAAAAGGGTTCGACTCGACTTGTTCCAAAGAAAATGTCAATAACGTGCTTTTCATCAGCAGCTGATTTCTGAACTCGTTGTCTTTGCAGAACATGGTGATGCTAATGAGTGACTTTGTGGACTGGCTAATCCCAGACATCCCCAAAGATATCAGTTTGCAAATGCACAAGGAGAAGAACCTGGTCGTGGAGCTCTTTATGAAGGAGGAACAGGGAAAGAGGCAAATGAGCAAGCGAAAGAGCAACCCCAGTCCGCAGTCACGCTCTCGAACGCCATTGCATGTGCAAATCAACAACCACTAGTCCGTGTGCCCAAGGTGGGAAGAATACATCTATCCTTAAAGCACATCAGAAGTTTGTACGAAACGAGATGAGCCGGCTTGTCTGAAAGTGTGAAGGTTACAATGGTTTAAGGTGAAATGTTACATTGGAAGTGCAGCTCGCTGACTGGAGGCAGACGCAGGCACTGAGACTGTCTGGTTGTGATCACAAGAGATGTCCCAAGACTACCATATACCTTGCAGCTTAGCTTTTCTTTTTGTCTAGGTTACTTTGTAAACATGTAAACGAAATGCACAGACATTTGTTGTTGTTTGTTATTTTTAATCAATATGCAAATTAAGGTTTTTACGTATTTACTGTTTGTGTGTCATATGAAAGTTTTCTATGTAGTCATTGTTTGTTTGTCTCAGTTGTAGAAAAGCTCACTCGCTTTTATATCGATTTTATTTAAACCATACCTCAACAAATATCCAAGTTGTCGTTTTGGGGGGTTTTTTTGTGTTTGTTTTTAAAATCGCATGTCCTAATTATGCCATTCAAAGTTGTCCGTAATAAATGTGTCATAAAATCTAACACCATTATGTGCAAGGTCATGCCTCATAAAGCCACAGGTCTGTAAATTGAATGGTAAGTAAACCTGCAGCTTTTTTTCTTTTTGCTAGCAAATTATAGTGTTATTGTATAATGCTAAGAAATAAAGAATTCTGGCCCCTTAACATAACTGACTGATTCTGACTAACAGGAATAGATTCTTTTGATAGCAAACTTGAAATATAATATAAATGGCTGCAGTGCATTAATAGTTAGTAAAGTAAGAGAAAATGTATATTTTCTTCTTGGTCTTTTTTTTTTTAAATACATTTCAGTAGAAGCATCTGTAATCTCATTCAAAGGGTATAATAGACTAGATGGCATTAAAACAAATAATTAGGTGCTTTCTTTACGTGCATGAATGTTTTTTGTACTTCTGAAAATATGTCTGCTGTCTTTTAATACATATATTATGTATAACTATGACATTTTTTTGTGTTAGAACATAGTGGACACAATAACTGCAGCTCAAGAGGCCTTAACAATGCGAAATGTATGTTGCTTTATAATTATTCCAATTTTTACTTCATTTGTCTGTCTGGGTGGGATCAAATCATAAGTGGTTTGATTCAGAGGTATGTAGGTGTGTATATTTTATTTTATTTTATAAATATATATTTAAACACACACACACACACACACGCACACACACACTATATATATATATATATATATATATATATATATATATATATATATATGTGTGTGTGTGTATATATGTGTGTATATATGTGTGTGTATGTATGTGTGTGTATATATATATATATATATATATATATATATATATATATATATAGATAGATAGATAGATAGATAGATAGATAGATAGATAGATATAGATAGATAGATATATATAGATATATATATATATCTGTTTAGTCTCATCTCCTGTCTTGACTGTTAATACTGCATGTACATTACTATGTCTTGTAAAACTTGCAGAAATACACTTGTATACATTTTTCTGTCAATAAAATTAGCATATTCTAATTCTTCTCAAAATTGAAAGAACAATAATGAATTACTCCAAAAGGCTGAACTCTTGCTCAACACATCTTTTTTTTTTTAATTTCTCCTGGGTTTCTCATTGACTGACAAAATATATAAACTATATAACATTTTAAGGACTGTTACTTTACAAAGAAAGGACTTATTGATGTCTATAAAACTCATTTAATATTTAGAACTTGGCTTCTTCAAAAATGATCGAGGCAACAGTGCAAATCTGTCAACTTTCAAATAAACTTGCTATAAGCACTCGGAATTGTATTTTGTGTTTTTGAATTTTGCTCAAAAAATAAAAAAGGTTATGACGTGACCCTGGTCTGCATTTGGTAATTAATCTCTTACAAAATAAAATGGCAACAAAACAGAATTACTTCACTAAAGACGATTCCTTCCTATTAGAAATAAATCATAATTTACTCTATTGTACCACTCTATTGAACTCTTAACTCAGAAGATTATTAATGTATTACTTGTAAGAGTTCAGCTCTTACAGTAGATCCAGCTAAAACATAAAGAACAGGTTTATATTAATGTGCTTGCTCGAACATGTGATCATTTCTATAGTAACAACTTAAACAGGGACTTGTATGGTGGACGATCCACATAATCGATGTCTAATGATTGGATTTCAAAATATGTGTTTTGTGTCACAAAGAAAAACATGTGATCATTGATGTGGTGAAGTTTCTGTTAGGAGACTTTAGGAAGCAATCTCCAGTGTCAGCACGTTGTAACAATCAGTACGTTTCATAAAATGAGAGAGTCTTCAGGGTGGAGGAGTTTACATTATCTGATTTCAGGATAGAGGAGTTTACATTATCTGATTTCTAAATAACATGACAATATGAACTAAAAGGAATTAACTAGTCATGTGGATATTCCCTAACATGACTAGTTAAATAGAGCATTTTTTGTTCGTTCGTTAATTAAATTAAAAAAAAATTATAATTGGCAAATTGCTCCCTGGGATAGGCTCCAGGTTCCCTGTGACCCTGAAAAGGATAAGCGGTATAGAAGATGGATGGATAATTGGCAAATTGCTGTGGAATAACACGCTTCGGGCCGTGCCATTATACAAAAATAATCCACTTCACTTGGGCCCATATCACACCTTCCCAGCGTGGATTATTTTTGTATGCCTATAACAGCAGGGTTTTTTTTGTTGGTTTATTCCTTACTTATTCCTTACCACAGAACAGTTAAATTCTCAAATATGATTAGTCAAAAGGGGTGCATTATTTTTTGTCTAAAAGCATACATAGCCTGATGAGGTAGTAGGCCAAGTAACGCTATGTAACGGAAATGTGAAGAATTATCCACACACATATGTATTTACTTATATATCCACTAGAGGTCCTCCTGTCGGCGTCCTTAGGCTATACATGTTTACTGTTGCTAATGGTTACTTGTAATATTTGGGTATTTCCAATGTAACGTGAAAACGTCAGTATGTAAAAAATGTCTCTTTCAAAGAAACGAAAGGTAGATTCTGAATACCGTAGATGCCAAGAAAAATGGACAACAGAATATTTCTTTTGTGAAATAATTTTTTTAAAAATTCAGTGTAAAGTGGTGAAATTATAGGTCTGGTCTTATATCAGTTGTATCCTTCATGTTGTGTGTTAGCCTAATCCTGCCTATTATGGCTGTTATATGAAAATTTACCTCAGAATTCCATTTTGGGTGATAAATAAGGGTCAAGTTCAATTGTAACTGTTCTGATGGTTCTCAGCCTGTCTACGGTGATATTTTAGCCAATGTGGCCCCGTACCCCAAATGACTTTCCCACCCCAGGTCTATGGGGTTCAGGTCAGATGAGTTGGCTGGACAATCAAGCACAGTAATACCATGGTCAGCAACCCAGTTACTAGTAGTTTTGGCACTGTGGGCAGGTGTAGAGTCCTGCTGGAAAAGGAAATCAGCATCTCCATAAAGCTCGTCAGCAGACGGAAGCATGAAGTTCTCTAAAATCT
Source organism: Ictalurus punctatus (assembly GCF_001660625.3). Lineage (NCBI taxonomy): Eukaryota > Metazoa > Chordata > Actinopteri > Siluriformes > Ictaluridae > Ictalurus > Ictalurus punctatus. The sequence goes on from NC_030425.2 coordinate 24,930,620, forward strand.
CCTGGTAGACGCAGCATCGACTCTCCATTTGAGAAAACACAGTGGACCAACACTGGCAGATGACTTGGCAACCCAAATCATCACTGACTGCGGAAACTTCACACTGGACTTCAGGCAACTTGGATTCTGTTCCTCTCCACTCTTCCTCCAGACTCTGGGACCTTGATTTCCAAATGAAATGCAACATTTACTTTCATCTTCCCCGTGATTGTGGTTGTCTGAAATGAACCAGACTGAGAGATTAAAGGCTCAGGAAACCTTTGCAGGTGTTTTGAGTTAATTAGCTCGACATTTCTGTATTATATATTCTTTATTCTAATATTTTGAGATACTGGATTTTTTAAATTTCCATGAGCTGTAAGCCATAATCATCAAGATTAAAACAAAAAAGGCTTGAAATATTTCACTTTATGTGTAATGAATCTAGAATATATGAAAGTTCCACTTTTTGAATTAATTTATATATATATATATATATATATATATATATATATATATATATATATATATAAAAATCATGTTCAGCTATGAATATGCAAATTACACATGACGTCATCCGGCAATGACTTCAGGAGCATACAGTAAATTAGCTACATTCAACTTAAAAAAGTGGGTAGCACTGGTGCTGAGGTGGCTCATAGAGTTTACTTCACAGTTTAAACACCTGCCCAAAGCTTGAGAATTTCTATTCTAGATTTGTGTGCTGTTTAAAAACACTGAGCCACTTTCCTAGCAACTGTTTTGTATAAAAATAAAATGAACAACAATGAAGCCTGTCTCTTTAAGGTTCTCCTGAAGTGAGGTGGAGCACCGAACCGGAAACTTACCCTTGCCCTCTAGCGTAGGTTTGGCAACCTGAGGACTTTTTAGTCAGTCGACGAGGTTTGGACACTACCAAACAAGATAAACTATCAACATTGTCCTTACTAAGCTTCAAAAAAAGAAGAAGAAGAAAGGAGTTTGCCGTCCTAACTCATGGTTTGACCAGCCCAGTCCACTAGCTCTTAAAACGAAACCGGAAATGTCTGGTGTGTGTCTGTAAGAAGTTGCATTATCATCTTAAACTGCCGACACAAAAACATGGATAGATTCAAATTTATGCTGTTGGAAATATCTAAACAGCTGAGCTCTGAAAACTTATCGACGATGAAATTTCTGTGTGGGGAGGATATTGGAAAGAAGAAAAGGGAAGAGATCACCAGCGGCATTCAGCTGTTTGAGTATCTGATCGAGAGAGCACTGATCGGGCCTTATGATACAGCATATTTACGGAAGCTTCTCAGTGAACAAGAAGCTTTACTGCAATTAATCGACAACTACGAACAAGAACAACCGATCCCCACCGATTTGCCGAATGAAACGGAACTAGGTTTGTAGACTCGCCACTTTATAGCTACACGGTGCCTTTTCTGGGGAACACCATTCTTTCATAGCAGCACCACTATCAGATCAGAACAGCCCACAGACCTGAGGTTTATTTCGAGTGGATTCACTTAATTCAGGTCATAACATGTGTAATGTGCTGTGTGTAATTACTTACTTTCTCCTTGTCCTGAAAGTAAATCTGTTTTGTTTTTGTTTTTGTTTTTTCCTTTTCCTGTGATTGTAAAACAGGAAGGCGACGAAAAATGCCCAAGGATCACAAGTCCACATGAAATCGACATTTTTGTTTTGTGGTTTTTATGAATTCTGACTGTTAGCCTTATGGTTATCTATAAGCTAGTTTGCTCCAAGACAATGACAAAATTTGCATTTAGAAGACATATGCATTCCAAAGGCATTAAAGTCTCTGTCTACCACCGATACGGATCAGCAATTTTGATGACATCATTCTGCACTTCAGAGACTCATCAGAGTTTTCTGTCCAATCAAATGCTCTCTAGTATATGAAGTGTCCCCCAACACTAAATATCCAGGGTACTAACTGTCAAGTACGGCTTAGTACGGCCGAGGTTGTGAAGTAAGCGAAACGCTATCGGCTATTTAAAAAGGGGGAGGAGACACTCAATATGTCCCGTCTGACTTCCTGTTTCAGTGGAAATTACATCAACACATCAAATAACACTGTGCATTTCAAAGCACTTCACTGGGACTTTAAAGCTTTTAATCACTGATCAGAAGGTTGGGAGTTCAAGCCCCAGCACCACCATATGTTGGGCCCTTGAGCAAGGCCCTTGACCCTTTGTTCTCCAGAGGCACTGTATCATGGCTGATCTTGCGCTCTGACCCCAGCTTCCTAACAAGCTGTACTATAATGTATATGTGACAAAGGCTTCTTCTTCTAAAGAAAAAGTCCACAGATCAGAACTTAAAGGAAAACTCCACCCTGAAACACATAAAATATATCTATACTGAAATATTTTTGATGGCTTTAGCAATTCTGGTGCTAATTTGTTGACTGGTGTTGTTTTTCTGTCACTTCTGTGAGAAGTGATGGTTGCATGCTGCACTGACATCAGCGTGGGACATCGCTAGCTACAAGTAAGGAATAACACACAACAGTGCGTGTGCTTATTATTTTCATCTAACAGCACTGTCTGGAGTGTGTTATTCCACTTATACCACAATGATTTGCCAATGATTGTGATGTTTAATTTATTAATGAATGACACGTCACACATATTAAAGGTTTATTTATATATATATATATATATATATATATATATATATATATATATATATATATAATTTTTAAAAATTCTAATAGCCTTTAAAAATGACAAGAAGAATATTTTGGTGTCATTCTCATGGCTGGATCGGGATGCTGTAGCAAAGTTGCGATGAACTTTAACAGGAAACATGGCAGGCACATCACACACCACACTGCTGCCAAACTTATTAAGTTTTTAATATTAAGTTAATATTAAATACTAACTTAAGTTATCTCTCTCTCAAAAAAAAATGCAGCCTGCCAATGTACTGAGAAACTGGAAAGTGTAACTCTTCTGTCCTTTTCTGTGCTCAAAGTTCCAGAATGGGAGGCAGCTACACAGCACGATTGCACTGAGTTACAGCAGAGACTCAGCGTATCTAGTTAGCAATTTATGAGGTGGCGAGCCCAATTACGTTGACGCAGGTATTAGCATGACAGTTGAAGCTTTGGAAGCTGATCTGTTTGAGTAGAGTGTATAGATGAGGAGGTAACAAAGCTCAACAGAGACTAAAGGACTAAAGCACTGTGATGTCACTGTCTCTTTTGGGTAGGTATGTATTCTCAGTGGTGCCACTCTAATCAGGGTAGTCCAAGGGCATTGTGGGTAATGTAGGAAACCGTTGATGAAAGAATCACATATTGATTATAAATAATGATATGCAAATCATTCAGGGTGGATTTGTATTTCCGTTGTCTGGATCATGACTTAACCCAACACAAAACTCACCTCCAGGGTTGGGGGTTCAAATCCCACTTCTGCCCCGTGTGACGGAGCCTGCATGTTCTCCCTGTCCTTTGGGGGTTTCCTTCAGGTACTCCAGTTTCCTCCCCCAGTCCAAAGACATGCGTTGTAGGCTGATTGGCATTTCCAAATTGTCTGTGGTGTGTGAATTGGTGGTGTGTGGTTTTGCTTACATCAAGATAATGTCATTTAATTCTGTTTCTCACACTTTTATGGATTATATGTCTTTGTTCCAGAAAAAATCAACTGTGCAATAGAAGTGATCAGTGAGCAACTGGGAAGGAAGTGGATTAAATATGGACGGAAACTGAAAATCGCTGAGACCAAGCTCGAAGGCATACAAGAGAAACACCCTCGCAATCTGGAGGAACAAGTGAGGGAATTGTTCAAAGAGTGGATGAAGATGCACAAAGCGGAGGCCAAAGTGGACGAGCTCATCAGGGCACTACGCGACTGCGACCTGAACTACACGGCTGATGTTGTGCAGATGAATCTCCAGAAGGCTAATGTATCTTGAAAATGCATTCCATCTTTTTTCTCATTCATAGCTGCTGTACATGTGTTAGCGAGATTTTATTGCATTTGTCTTGCAGGTCTTTGTGCCAAATATAATGCTAAAAGGACGTTAACCTTAAATTTACATTTAAGGTGCTTCATATATATATACTTTTGCTATTCTTTGGGATTACAGTCTTGAAGCTTTCTTTTGCTGGAGGGTAAAATGTGAATCCGTGCTGTTTTTTTTTTTTTTTTTTTTTTTTTTAAAAAAGGTACTTTTTTTTCCCACTGGAATATTATAAAGTATGCGGAGATTCAAATGTAGTATATAATTATAATATAATCAAACACTCCAAAGATGAATCATTTCTAAATGTTAAAAAAGCCTCACTCTATGACATGGAACTTTTGATTGCTGTTATTTTAGAATCAATATCCATTGTTCCAAAAGAATTGAAATTATTTTTATGTATTGCATTTGGATGTAAATAAAGGGAATATTTTCATTAGCCGTTGTCTGAAGCCTGGGACAATAATACTCTGGTCCGTGCATCCTGGAAAATTTGGGAATTTCTAGAATGGTTATCACCTTATGGAAAACACAAATGAAATGAAAGTAAGGTTTGTTTCTCTAAAATTTTTGCATATTTAAACTTCCGGGATTTCCGGTTTGATCTATACCCCCTGTGTGGTTTTAGAAAGGGTTCTCAGGTTTCCTCCTACCTCCAAAAAACATACAGGTAGATGGATTGGCTACTGTAAATGTGAATGTACTTGTGCATAGTGTCCTGTGATGGACTGGAGTCCCATCCAGGGTTTATTCCCACTTCATGTGTTCCTGGGAGCCACCTCAACTCTGACCAGAATAAAGCATCTGTCATCAACTAAAACGTTCACTTTTACCTTTACTTTATAAGGAACTTCTTGGTAAACATTTTGCCTACCTGTATAGGTGAAATTCCAAGCAAATTTAGGATTTTTATGCACTTGGGTGGCAATTTCAGTCTGAACATTAGTTACATTCTGCACGTAGTGGTTAGCACGTTTGCCTCACACATCCGAGGTTGGGGGTTTGAATCCCGCCTCGGCTCTAAGAGAGTGGCGCTCCCCTGCTCTCCCCGTGCTCCAGGGGTTTCCTCCGGGTATTCCGGTTTCCTCCCCCAGTCCAAAGTCATGCATTGTAGGTTTATTGGCGTTTCCAAATTGTCAGTACAATTGGGGTTGGCACCCCATGCAGGGTGTCCCTCACCGTGTGCCATGAGTCCACTGCGATAGCGGCACGGAAAATGGATGGACGGATAAATCAGCCACTGATCTCTAACTATGAGTGAGTCTGTATACTTTGAATATTTCAGTAAAACTTATTTTCTGGAAATAAAATTAAACAATCATATTTCTCTCTCTCTCTCTATTATGGCCATTAAAAGGAACTGAAGGTATGCTAACGTACAGTTAATATGATTTTAGTCAATATAGCATTAGTGTTTTTGACTGATCCATTTGAGTTAACAGCAACTTTATTATTAATACATTAATTATAAATATGATTACAACATTGACATTTTAATATATAGCACAAAACCTACAAATAGTAAAACAAGGCTAAATTGAATTCAAGTACAATTTGTTGGACTGAAAGTTGTCGTCGAATTGCACTTTGTTTCACCGACACTAGGGGGCGAAGTACTTCACCTGCGAGATCTACGGAATCTCTGAAGGATCATGCAGGAAAAACACGAACAACTAATTCATGTCCTCAGGTTACCACAACATTGAACAGCGCGTTTCACGAAGTAAACACTGGAGTGAGGTTGGTAATTCAACAAGGTAATAAACTGCGTTTAGTTGCTTCCATTCGAGTTTTAACAAATATCAGGTAAAAAAAAAAATTCTGGTGTTTTATCACCAGTAAGACGGTATAAAAGCTATACGTCCAAAAGTTTGTGGACACCTGACCCTCACACCCATATGTGCTTCTTGAGCATTTGTTCCCCTTTGCAGTTATAATAACCTCCATTATTCTGGGAAGGCTTTCCACTAGATTTTGGAGCGTGGCTGTGGGGATTTCTGTTCATTCATTACAAGTTTTTGTAGCAATACTTTGTGGCAACAGTTTGGGGAAGAACCACATATGGGTGTGAAGGTCAGGTGTCCAAAAACTATTGGCCTACTACTATAGTGTAGTTCATGGTTCATCTAAGTAGGGAGATCGACAAGCCAAGAAGTCATACAATAATGTCGGAAGGTTCTGATTTCTAAAATTTACCCAATCAGAATTTCATGAACAGATATGTGGCTGGAGCAGTGTATTAAGTTTTCCTTATACTGTTACACTGTTGAATTCTTGATTCTGATTCGTCAGAATGTGTTGCTTAATCTTTTGTAACAGCAGCTCAGACAGGAGTTCCAGCTACAAGGCAAATCACAGGACTATATTAATGCACTCATTCAAATAAAAACATAGAAGTGTCGATATGGTGATGCATGGATACCATTATTTAACATTTATGGAAGGAGTCTCCAGTGTCAAAGATTTGTCAAAGTCAGCAAGTTTTTTTCAGACACAGGAAGTCTTCAGGACAGAGAACTTTACATTTTGCAATTTATCAGTAACATGACTAGCTGTTTTTCCCCCTCTCTTATTCCAAGAGAGAAAAAAGAGAGGCTAGTGAGGGAATGAGTGCTTACAGCTGCTACACTATAACATAAAATAAGTGATAACAGGAATTAGCTCGCCTCACAGACATGCCACAGCATTAAATGCAACTATAAACAGTATGCATTGTTCATTAATAAATTAAAAATTGTAATCGTTGGCAAATTGCTGTGGTATAAGAGGAATAAATCATTTCAGGAAATGCTGTTATAGGAAAATAATCAATTCTGGGATGGTAACAGTTACTCTGAGTCACGTTGGGCCACATCACCCCATCCCATTGTTGATTATTTTCCTCTAACAGCACTCCCCCAAGTGGTTTATAACTTAATTAACAATTGTACCCACATGCAGTGGCTTTATTAATGCTTGTAGGTAGGTAGCTATATAGATAGGGAATATTATGTTGAGGCTAAACAGTATGTATTTAATAATAATAATAATGATAATATCTAGTGATGCATCCTACTGACCTATAAATCCATCACCAATATGAATGCACCTTGAATGGAGAAAGCTTTGGGTCCAAATAGCATAAAAATATCTAGTGGTGGGAACGAAATGAAACCATGCACAGCGACAATATAAATACACACACAACCTGAATAACCAGCTCATCTGTGTTTATTTGGATTTTGTTACACTGATTAGTAAAGGTTGATACAGTAGTTGAAGATTTACAGTTGTGTCAGTCATGGATGTGGAAACCAGAATAAGTCTTATATCTTCTGACACTCACACGGTCTGTACAGACAAGCAAACAAATATGCACACACAAACACATGCGCTGCTCAGATAACCTCATCGAAGTCATTGGTCTGAGTCTTTAATGTCGCTTTTAATTAAAAACGGAAAAGAAAATTAAAAACATAACTAAAAGCACTATTCGATTTAAGCATCCTCCGCTTCCAAAATATAAATTCCTTTAGGACATGTCAGAATTAAACTGGTCTTATAGAGCCCATTTTGACCCTTAAATTTCTTACATGGTACAAATCCAGATTATTCTACAAAACTAAGCAAAACTAAGCATTCATGCTTAAAAGAAAGATTAGTAAACTGCCAATGCTTTCAGGAATCTTACAGCCATTTATAGCTATGTGCAGCAAGAGTTCAGCCCAGTTGACCTCAAGTACTAAACCTGTTAAAGAAAACATATATAATACATGTACACGGCAACATACATTTGTGAGAAAAAGTCAGCTTGATCTGGTTGAAATAAATACTTGAATTGATTTCTCATATATCTGAATTTCACAAGTGCAGGACAGACGTGTCAGAGTAAACCGATCTCCCGCAACTTCCCATAATGTAGATGCAGCCCCACGATACCTCGGAAAAGTAAATATATTTATCCCTTTAGAAATGCGGAAAGTCTGTAATGAGCATGGCGAGTATGGTGGCGGTACTGTAACTCTTCAGCTCTGCTTATTCTGTTCCTTGAATCTTCCAGAAAAGGCACTGTACCTGTAAAGTCTCTCACAAAGCCATGAGTTAAGGCCATGGCATCATGATCCTAAATCCTCTAGTCTGTCAACCCAAGTATACAAGATGTGAGCTTTTTTCGGTGGTTCCTGTGTAAATGTAGCGATGGCTGGCAGGGCCTCTAGAGCGTCGGGCGGGCCCCGCTGGCACAGTTCAGTGTGATCAGTTCAGTGATGGTATGGCCTTCTCGAGGAAGGTGATGGGTCTTGGTGGGACATCAGGAGCCAATGGCCTGGACGTAGTTAGCAGGGTAGAGGCCCACTTCACCGCTGTCCAGCTGCCCTTTGCACCAGCCCTGCTCGTCCTCCTCTCCCAACTTCATCAACTCTTCACCTGCCAATCACAGACTGCATTAAGCTCCTGCATTAGTTTTAACATTGAAACTATTAGACCTACTCTAGACTACTCAACCTGGATGCCATGGAAAAGCTGACAGACCCAAAGTTTATCCAGGTCCACTTTAAGTGGTATTCAACTAAAGTTTGTTACATACTAGTTCACACCTCCAATTTGGCTCTCTTGGACCACTGGCCACAGATGGCTGTGACATCGTCTGGATATGAACTCACAATCTCCAGGCCATAGGCCGAGCACTTTACTGTTGCACCATTGGGAACTTGTGCAGAGCTTCTGTATATGCATTTATATTTGTTTGCGTCAGCAAATTTACAAAATGACATTAAGCAAACAGCGTGATTAAGTGCTATTAAGATAGATTAAGTGCTATGAAATGAATTTTATGGCAGAGTAGGGGACTTTTCACTGCTTAGGCCATCTGTTCAGTATTCAATTGATATTAGTTCCTTTTTCCAAAAGTTTCCAATACCAACTGTGGCTTGGAAAAATAACACTGCAGTGTATTCCAAATGCTAGTTATTTTCATCCCTGTTACAACACTCTGTAAGGCTAACAGGTTCAAACTTTTTACCGATGTGGCCCACTTCTGACCGGCAGAAGGTTTGCAGTGGTTCATACTAACGGGTTTTGTGTTCAGAGAGCCTCAGAGTGGACCACAGCCAGTGTGTTGGGAGACAAGGCAGTGGATCCCAACAACTGAAATTGTTAACTAGAGGTTCACTGCGACTGGAATACCAGAATCCCACACACTAGGACCCAACAAAAAGGTTGCAGAAGCAGACAGGCCATGTTGAGAAATATTGGAGTGTGTTGGATGAGTTTAATATGCATATTCGTTCCTCTAGAGCAGTGGTCACCAACCCTGTTCCTGGAAATCTACCTTCCTGAAGACTTTTTCTCCAACCATAATCATGCCCACCTAAGCATCAGATCATTGCATTAACAAGTTCTTGATCAACTCAAACAGGTATGTTAGATTCTGGTTGGAGATGAAACCTGCAGGAAGGGAGATCTCATGGAAGAGGGTTCGTGACCACTGCTCTAGAGTAACTGTTTAATCCTGTTCAGGGTAATTGTGGTGTATACTTTGGGAAAGGGAACGAATTGAGTTCATTGGAATAATAGACTGGTACAAACAAAAATACTGTGGTAGTGGGCTGGATTGGACAAACTTTCCATGGAAGCGTACAGGAGTGGGTTTACAAACATAGCTGAGCAGTTGAGAGTTTAGAGCCTCGTAATGGCTCTTTGGAAATACCAGGATTTGAACACTAGTACTTAACATCTGAGCTGCTACTGCAAGGTTGAACAGGCTCTAGATATTAATCTTTGTAATGAACCAGGTATTATTATTTGAATACTAGCTGGGTGGAATCCAGTAAGACTGTAAAGCCACCAGCAGATGGCAGAGATGACTTCAGAATAGAGGTGCTTGCTTGTTAATTATATTGTGAATCATGACACTGCAATGACGTGGCTAAAAGGGGTCATGACTACACCGGATCCTCTGTAGAATATGAATGACACTTCAAGCCAATCAAAATATGTTAAAAGCTTAGGAAGTCCCTGTTATGGTCCCCATTATCAAAAGATGAACCATGATAATATATTATAAACCAGATTGATAGTATACAACTGTTTCATCCTCCATTAATCTAGTCAATAGACCAGATAAAGATTTCATAACGTTCCATTTTCCCTGCAAGCTGTAATGTTACACGTGAAAGCGGTGTACTTTCTGGAAAAATATAACAGGAAACCTTTCTCTTGTTGACCGTCATAACGATACTGTAAAGCCTTACTTATCTATCTAAAATCAAAAGGTAACCAGTGTTTCAGGTTTGTTCGTCATACGTCATCTCTGATAAACACATCCTATTTACTGTACACCAGGCTTAAAAGTTTACATTCCCAAATTTGTAAACCAAGTACCACATTAAATATGAAGCCCCAATACATAATGGGTTGTATGAGCTAGTGTGAGAAATTTGACATGCTACTTTCATTGGTAGTCGTCAATCCATTATGAAAACCAATACATTCAAAATGAAACCATGCATAAAAACAGAGTTGTGCTGTGTATCAGTGTGATCAGCCAATGGTGAGACAATAAAAGGACACACAAGCATTTCCTGGTTTTATCAATCTTGGGAATCTGACCAATCACAGATGCTTGGAGATTGATTAGCCGTAGGAAAAACCTGAATGAAATATCCTTTTAGATCATTTAGGTCTAGAATCACAACAAAGCAGTCATGCTCAGATTTGTCCGGCTCTGTTCAACGTGTCGGTCATCAGTCAGAACGATCAACTGATTACAAACAGTAGCTGTTTATTGTTCACTGTCGATCGTCTGGTCTGAGAGAAGGACTAACGTGAAGGCAAAGCTTTTAGACGAATCTCACCACTCCACACGCCATAATCATGCTCAAACACAGTGTACTACGGGCCAACATGGTGTATGTGTGTTTGTACATGTGTGTGCCATTATTAAGCATTAGTAGGGATTAATACCTGCTTTAAAGCTCAGCTCATCAGATTCTTGGCCAGTGTAATCATACAGTGCTCTAACGCGCACACCCACTACCTTCTCCTCTTCCTCCTCCTCCTGTTCAAGCTCAACTCCATTCGCTGCGATGTACTTCTTAGGGCTCTCTTCATCAGACCAATCCGAGGAGTAGTCTTTGGCAGCTCTGTGTTAGCCAGGTGACAAAACAGCGGTTACAGATGTGACTTTAATATCAAACAAAAGACTAAATGGTGATTATTGGACGTTTTTTTTAAATAACAAAGATAAGATAGAAAAACAAAACCAAAGAAGAAACGTGTTCAAGGGATCAGTGATCAACATATTGATTTTTCAAACTAGAAACTAACAGAGTCAAAGATCAAGAAGAGTTTGTGGAGCAGCAGAAAACTATCACAGTAGATAAGCTTTAGGAGGACAGAAGGCTAATCTCGGAATAGTTATGATATTTTCACCCCAGCACTGTTGAAATCTCCATTCTGATTGGTTAGAAGCTGCTGATTACTTTTCTACAACAGCAGTTCTGACAATAGTGCCTGCTATGAGGCAGATCAAAGGTTAATATTAATATGATCATCCTAATACGTTCTCATTTCTATAGTAACAACACATTCACAGGGAGACATGTGGTGGATAAGCCAAGTAATAAAAGAGGTTCAAAATTGTGTTTTTATTTAATAAAGAAAAACGTATAATTAGCGATATGGTTAAACTTTTTGCAAGGAGATATTTATTTAACATTTATGGAAAGAGTATCCAGTGTCAATGAGTTTTCCACCATTGGAGAGTCCTCAGAACAGAGCACTTTTTGTCTATTTAACTTCAGAAGACGAAAGAAAAAAGCAGAATGACCGTTTAAAGCTGTTACAATGGAAGTGATATCAGGAATTAACTTGTTTCCTGGCTGTTCCACAACATTAAATGTAACTATAAATGGATAAAAAGTACAACACTTTGTGATGTGCTGCTCTAGAAAAATAATGAACTTTAGGAAAGTAACACCACCACACCAGCCCATAGTTGATCATTTACCAATAACACCATGTTCCAAAGCATCTCATTCCTTACTTATAACGCGGTCACATTCTTCTAAAGCTTTTCGATAATAACTAGATGCTAAATAATTGAGTATTATAGCACATATGTTTCCCTTTGGTAAAAGCCAGTTGTAGAATGTAACTGATGTTTTAATGCCATTACATCAAGTACTAGAATGTGCAGTGTTAAATGCTGTTGCAAAGGCATCTGTTCTGTTGCCCCCAGATAAACAGATGGGCAACAAGGACATGCTGATATATGTTGGACTCTGATGCTTGTAGTGCTACAGATATTTACAACCAGCTCGACTTCATACAGAGAATAGTTCATTCCTTGTATGTCAGCTTTGGACTGAATCAATATATCACCCAGATATTGTGCTGAACAAGCCCATAATGCTAGAGCAGTAATTATCTTGCATACAACTACCAGCAGGAGAAAGCCTCCAGAGGAAACCACTGCTACAAAGATAAGAAAACGGATAGCAAAAAGAGCCAACGCCACTCTAGTTGAAAGGTTAGTTCATAGTAAAGAGCTCTAGGACATGAAAAAAAACTTTCATGAGTACAACAGGTCGATTTTGTGTCTCTCAAAACCTGCAGTAAATTAATAGAGGAAAATGAGGAACATTTGATACAAGCATCTATTTTCCCATGAGAACAAGCAGCTCAAATAACAAGCCATATTTTCTTTCTATCTGTAATCCCAGAGCTCTCCGAACAAGCATTCCTATTACCAAATACGTAGTAAAACCTTCTGAGATGATCTTCCAGGAAAAGGGTTGTATCAAGACAAACAAAGTAGAAATTGCGTGTAGGTGTGCGCGTGTTACCGGATGGTATCTTGCGGAGTCTGATGCGCTTCATCAGCAGCAGAGACAATGTTGGTCAAAGTGACATCATCAATTCGGCTGTTCCTCTCTTTGCGGCTGATGGTGCGGTTGGCTTCTGGAGACCATTCCTGATAAAGTGCGTGCAAAACACACAAAAAGAATAACTGTGAATATTTCAGCCCCCAAACATTCATAATTCCACAAACATAAACACCAGGTCCAGACGGTTTCAGTCCATTAAACCAACACAAAAGCATGAAAGTAGAATCAATCCTAACATGATACATGGCAAACAATATGTCTGACTTCCTGGTGTGGCACATGCTAGGCCACTCTGGAGCTGCACAAAGAGCTTCAGTGTTCAGGGAAAGAAATGAGGATGAAGTGAGAGTCTACGTAACTTAACCTGGAGGTTGCCCTATGCTTGCTGTCTGTTAAAAAAAAAAAAAGCCCAGAATGCTGGATTAAGCATTAGGCAAATGATAATATTTAAGTCTAACTTCAGTTGTACAAAAATATACCTTAAACTGTGGTGTTGATGGAAGGATAAATATATGCTGGGGGGGGATCTGAGGAGAAATTAAAGTTGGAATGGAGCATAGAAAAGGGAGTTCTGGCACAGAGAGAAGGATCCCACATTCCACAAGCCATCCGTGGGCCATGGAAACAACAGAGCATTCACCATTAGCCCATTAGGATTCAGTAAGCCTAGAGCTCATGGTTAGGATGGCTAAACGAATGACAACTTCAGCATACAGATGCAGTGTTTGAGCTTCTACTGGAAACGTCATATCTCTTGGCTAAGCAAATGTTAGAATTCTTTAGTTTGTAGCTGAAAAAAATAGTGTGCTGACATTGATAGTCGATAAACAGGATAAAATCAAATGTCCTTTACAGAGTGGAGACTCTAAACTAAAGTTGGTTCATTATTGTAACTCCAACTGGTTCCAGTTGCCACTCTTTCTCAAACTGGTGCCGGTTCATTAGTATACGTAAAATTGTGGGAAGAGTTCAGTCTTGTACATCAGACTGGAGACACTGCAGAACTGACATCAAACTGGGGTTATTTCCATACTGTATTGTAAAACTGGTGCCAGGTTCACCATTTATATCAAACTATTTCTATACTGTATGTCAACTTGAGGTAGTTGACTGTTGTACCTCAAACTAGGCCCACTTCAAAACCGTACTTCAAACTGGGGCCAGTTGAACGTTGTACTTCCAACTGGGGCCACGTCAACACTATACCTCAAACTGGGGATAATTGTTATACCTCAGATTGGGGCCAGTTCAAAACTGTACCTCAGACTGAGGCCAATTCACCTTTGTACTTAAATCTGTGGCCAGTTGATTGTTGTACCTCAAAATTGGCCAAATTCACTGTTGTACCTCAGGCTGAGGCCGGTTCAAAACTGTACCTCAGACTGGGACAAGTTGACTGTTGTACCTCTAACTGGGGCCAGCTTAATACTGTATTTCAAAATGTGGTTCGTTTAATGCAACCTTGGGTCAGTTCGATACTTTACCTCAAACTGTGGCCAGTTCATGCTCATTCCAGGTCCATGCGTGTTCCTCCACCACCGCAGGTCCTCCGTGTCACTGGCTGCATTAATGGTCTGGCTCAGGTCTCGGAACAAGGCCTTAAACCTGAGTGAATAATTTCCACAGTATTATTTTTTTTTTTTTAAACAAACCAATCAGTTAAAACAACGAACAGGCAATATATATACACTAGCTTTATCCCTCATTCCTAGGAGTTTATTATTAGGGCATATGCATACATGGTGCCTGAGACGGCATGTAAATTTGGTGGAGTGAAGCCAACACACCTTAACCAAACACCCTGGATCAGAGTGGAGATTCCTGCACACAAATTACACAGGACTAACATCTTGGGAGCAGCCAGATAATTACAGGGGGAACATGAGGGAAAACAATGCCATTGTTTTAAAAAGCAACGGCAGGATTTGTGGACGTTTTTGTCTCTAACAACCTTCAGGAACGATGCAATACAACACAGGCAAATAACAGCTAAAAGCAAGCAGAGTTTCAAATGTTAGCCTTGCCTCAACCTTTGTTCGGAAAGACTCTGGTTAATGGACAACACGATGTTGAACATTCTTTCTAGGGTAAACAGCGATAACGGAGTTCATAGTCAAAGAAAACTAGAACTAATACTTAACATTTTGATGCATTTGCAAATACATGACTGAACCATTAAACAGCCTTGAGCGTTCTAAACCCTGACTAAACAAGTCAGCATTGCGAAAGGCGGGTGTGAATTTTTATGGCTCTTAGTGCAGGGATATTCCATCCTTCTAGGTAACGTGGTTAAATATTGAACACAAATCTCCAGAATCCTAAATGAACTAAACTTTAACCACAAATGACTTTTAACTTTCAGCAACACCGCACACACTCACCCTTCACTGCTGGAGAGGTCCAAATGCTGATGAATGTCCAGCATCACCTCCTTAAAGAAGCACAGCCGCTTCTTCTCAGCATCTTGGGTTATCTCGAACATCTGCTCCATATCTTCCATGTACCGTGGGTTACAGCGGTTCAGTTCATCCAGAGCTTTCTCATAGCGCTCCTTTGCCTGAGGCATGACACACAAAGCAGCCTTTAATTAAAAAAAAAAAAAAAACATTCTTCCATTCTCAGGACCATGTGACAAAAACAAAAAGCATAGCTTATGCTCACCTTTAAATATAATTGTACTGAAGCAAAGTAAACGAAGACTTGTGTTTTCAACATGTCAGAGTGATGACATGAATATAAACATTTGTTTGTGGATGTTCTGTTTTGTGAAGTTAGGTCTTGTCAACATTTCCATAACAGCCTCAAAGGTTTGGCTGCTGCACAAAAAAACAAAGCAGGAAACCTGCCTAGAGCTCATATCTCTCATGAGGTCCCATCCATGAGAAAGATATAACAAAAAGGTACATATTATACATTTCTGAAAAACCAGATGTTTACGATTTTGCTTTGCGGGGGGTGGGGGGGTACGGTTTCTGAAGTTCTGAAGAAGTTAGTTCTCCTTTTGCTAAAGGTATGCATGTTAATATATGCTTTCAGGAATGTACTAATATCCTATGAGAAAAAAATGTTTTTTTTTTTTTTTTTTTTTTTTTTTATAGTTGGCACTGAATTTCTGAGAACTTATTACTCCGCCAGCAGCTGCCGTTTGTTGTTTTGTCAAGACTTAATTTTCTTTCCCTTTTAAGAATCTGGATTCTGCTTGGCTTGGGTCCAAGAACAGAGTGTTTCTTGCTGAATTTCACGCTAGCACGTGAACAAACTCTCACCAAGTACTGAGGCCTGTGATATGTTTCAGTGAAGGGATAAACTGGACTTCATGAATGGGGTTTAGAACCTCTGCATAAGAGAGCATTAATGATGTCATGTCTCTTTACAGGTGTGTCTTTGCTTCCAGGAAATACGAGGGTGTTGGTTTGAGTTCTGGTTTGATTTGTTTGTGTGCTGGGAGATTGCAGCATCATAGGGCAGTTCCACTTGCTGCCTAAAATAAGCTGACTCTTGATTCGAACAGCTATTTTTAATATACCGCATTGAAAATGGAATGGTCTTACGTTGTGTGTAAGCAATAATGTAGCTTTAATACAACTCCACAATTCCCCCAAAATGGGCTATAATTTAGCTTCCTCTAACTCCAACCATGTCCCTTAGAATAAATGGTTGAAATATATTTTACTTACAAAACATGCCGAGTGGCTGGACATTTCTGTCTTAACCTATAATAATGATCGTTTGACTGAAACACATAAGAGCAAGGAATTCAAGTGAAGCACGAGCATATGTAAAAGGAGTGTGAGAAGTCCTCTTAAAAAGCTTGTAAAGACATCCTACACATTGTCTGTTTATCCAAAATGAAAAGCACGGACACGTTATTACCGGACTCGTGTCCATAAATGTACAGTGCAGTTACTGAAAATGGCACCTAAACACGCCTGTCTTGTTTCAGCTAAACAGAAACTGGCATTTTGATCTCCACCCATTGCGGTTCCCAAGAACACAGTCATTCATCACACCATAAAGATACACTATGACTACCGCGACGGAGCATTCTTCACTTCATCCAATTATAGCGTTATCATACTGGAAGCAGCATGAACAGTAAGAATGAATAGTCTAAACTCTAAATTGATTTCATGCGGTGGCATGAGTGTGATGAGCTCTCAAGAGCTTTTGTGATCCCTATAGGAGTCATAGATAAACATAGAAATTAAGGAGCTTGGTTCTGTTACCTTCTCTGCCTCCTGGGTGCATTTCTCCACCCGATCCGTGAACTTGCGCACCTCCTCCGGGGACTTGGTGGTGTCCGCCCTGGCGTGTGTCTCACGCGTCATTGCTGTGCGCTCCTCCTTACGGGCCTGGTGGTAACTCTTTTTAGTGGCCTCTACCTACCAAAATGTAGCAGAACACTCATCAGCTCATTTAATCTCTGAGCTGTAAACCGTTTCTGAGCTGCGATTTAAGAAGCTATAACTCACGTCCTTAAGTTTGCGGGTCCAGGGTTTTTGGGCCTTTCGGAATCCCTCATCCGCATCTTTGGTCTCCTTGAAGCCTCCAATCATCTGCTTGTGATAAGCGTCCTTCTGCCACATGCGGATCTTCTCACTGTCCTGCGTAACCAGCTTTTCCTTCAGCTCCATGTGGATCTCACTCAGCTTGTCTGCTGCATTCATAAACGCATGCCAAGCCTTCTCCAGGGTGCCATACTGTGGGCCTAGAAGAGGAAATTCTTGTTCTTTTTTTTTCTTTTTTTTTTTTACTAAAACATTGGAAGAAAAAAAAAAAGAGCCAGTCCCCCGATGATGGCTATCTGAAACCGTTATCTGATTCTGAATAACAATTTCTGTACATATCAATTCAGTGAGAAGATCTAGAAGAGACGGCTCCATAATTCCACCATGATACGATTTGTGGTGTTTAATTAAAGTACTTGCAGAACATAGTAGTACATCTTATAGCATGCAAAGTTCTCTTAAGTACTGCGCACTCCTCCAACACTACATTCAAATCTCAAGCCAAATGTGTCTAGAATGTGGCATTATCCATTTAAAAAACGAATATGAGTCAGAGAAGCGCTCCAGAATTGGAGCAGTATGGGTATGGTCCTAGATGAGAGTTCTAGATATGGTTCCTTGCTCCTTTAAATAGGCCACATGGGCGAAATTAGTGTGCTGAGGCCTGCACAGGCAGGTAAATCCTGTCTTACGCTCTCTCTCTCTCTCTCTCTCACCTCCACAATAGCACCCTTAATGCACTGCACAAACTAAATGCCACTATAAATGCCACATTAACGTAATTATGAAATTCTTAACATTGCTAAAGAAAGACTTGCATGATGCATCTGCATGCTTGGTAACTAAATCTGGTAATCAACAAGTGAAACAGACAACCAACAGAAATCTGTTTGGGTAACAGGTTATTTTAAGAGGGCAGGGAGAGCCCCTGTGGCCTCTGAATAAATCACAACGTCCTGATCACCTTTCTCCACAACACCCCTCCATTTTTTGGCCCAGTCATTCAGCTGCTGGGAATAGGCCTTCTCGATCTTGGCACGCTCCTGGAAGCAGCTGACCAGCTCATTGCAGAGTTTGTAGCCGTCATCGACCCGCTTCACTGTCCTCTTGTAGTTCCCCGGCTGAGCAACAGATACGAGATAAGACAGGTTTACACAGTATTGGGATACTGAGGATTCACACTTTATAATTTATAGTAGCAAGGCTAATTCTAAACTTCTCAGAGTTATATTAGCAGTGTTTGTCACTATTGACCAACTTGATAGTGGATCTTTTTGCACTGAGCCAAGCCAAACAACTTGTGCAGACAGTTATACTGACAGTAACTAAGCTCCTTATTCCTCATATAAAATCTCCTCGATCCATTATTTTGATGGGTTTCCCAACAAGATACAGAATTGTTTTTCATTCCCATCCCCACAAGCACTTGGCAGCAGCCACCTCTGCTATGCATTCGCTTTACAGAGCTAAGCCTCGATGGCAGTTGCTAACTCTCTTCCAGGCTAGTGCAGACTTGACTCCACTTGTTTGGAGTGTTCTTACACAGGAGGTGGAGGAGGGGCAGGGAAGCAGATCACCTCTTAGGGAGGCCATGAATTACATTTTCGAGTCTCTCACAGTCCCACCCATCAAACTGTCAAAACAGACAGGAAACCCTCAGTGCAGTATGTTAGCTCTAAATCCACTTCTTTCTCTGGTATATATGTGTGTGTGTGTGTGTGTGTGTGTGTGTGTGTGTGTGTGAGAGAGAGAGAGAGATCTGGAACTTCTCACCTCCCAAAAGCTATCATAGCTCCCAACGTCTTGCAGGTCCCCGTTGGAAGACATTTTAGGGTCACCCTTGCAGCACGGAATGATTGCAGCTTTCTGTCAAACTGAGGAGAGATAGCGAAGCATGAAACTATAACACAGCAGCAATAATATCACATGCCACACCTGCTAAACACGAGGAAGGCAGATGAAGTGAAGTTTAAAATAATGTTTATTTTGCCGCAAAAACTAGTTCAACCAGCGACTGCCTTGGCACACTGCCCCACACCACTTGCAACAGCACAGACAGAAGGTTCAGTGGTCTCTACAATCGTGATGTATTACGCCAGAGTTTCCCAATCTTCCAAACGCAAAAGTCCAGCGTGGATGCGAGGTTTTTATTCCAACCAATGGATTATTAAACGCGTCTAAATTACGCCAACATTTCCCCAATCCTACCATCATTCATGACTTAATACTCCATAGGTCACTTTAAGGAACTGACAACGTAGCAAGATTTGCAATAAAGAAAAACAGAGAATAGATAATAGAGTAGACTCACCAATAAGCAGAACTTTGTCTTGTCCTAATGTGAACGAAGCTCTACCTCAGCTTGGGCGCGACAGTGTGGCTAAAGATAACGGTACCCTTTCTACCAGTTGGTCCCCCCCACCCCCACCCCGCAAGTTCTACTGCTCAACACTGCAGTCATGCGAACTGTAATACCAGTTCATATCCTCATCTGACATACTCCCATCACTCATGAAGCCAAAGGAAACTCCCGTCTGTAACATCACTCATGCGCCTGAAATAACCTGTGTTATTATTAAAACACCAACTGTTGGCAAGAGCGCCTCAGACTCCATTTGTCAATAAAATAGTTCTGGGTTGTGAGCAAACTGAGGTTTGCTTCCGAAAACAGAACAGAAAAGTTAAACCCGATGACTCTTTCCGGTAAATCCTTGTATTTACAGTAGCGCAGGGCCAGGCCTGGGATCGCTAGCTGTTCCTATTGTTAAAGCCAAGGTCATTCTGGCTTGCTTCCTTAGACAGACACAGCAAGCAAGAAAAAAAAGGGCAAAGATTCATTAAGAGCATCTGCTTCCAATCAGTGCCAAACACAAACAGTGCTAATGGAAAATTTGTACCCTCGAGGGGTTCAGTGACCTAACCAAGAGTCTTTAAAAGAGTTTGCTGTGGAATTGCAAGAAGCAGTTCTCTGTCAAACTTGCATAATACAGATACACTACCAAACTTTTGTCATTTCTTATTCCAAACCAGTCACACACATCCATAAACTTGAAAGCTAAACGAGCTGCCTTCATTAAGACGTAACTAATGAACGATTCTGAAAGGTTTCTTGAAAAAGACATGACCTCCTGCAACAGACATTACAAGCTGCAGCCCAATACCACCACACCTGTTTGGTTTTTTTGCACCTCTGAAAACGATCTCAGTCCGAGTCCTCCGAGGAGGATAACATTACTGATAATGTGTGATGGAGCAAGAAAACTGCAGGTTGTTTTCTTAAGGAGAAAAGGAGTTCAGATTACTTCCCAGAAACGTCCTGCGCACACGAGGGCAGTACTGGGGGGGGAGCAATGGAAAGGCCACTCCTAATGGAGGCATTTCCCACAGACATGCTGAAAAAGGAGCATGCATGAGAGTCTCACTTGAGCCATGCATGATAATTGAAAACTTAAATATCACAAGGTTGACCGTGCTGCAAACCAGGCTTGAGGATGGTGAACACCAAGAAGGACCACTGGTTCGAAAACACACAACATCTATGCGGCACAGGTTATGAAAGAGTGCCTCCATTTTCAGGGACTTGGACGAAATGGTCCCACCCACGCACATGGAGCATCTCTAACAGGCTGTGAATACTGAGGGCAGCAGCTGTGTCATGCTGGACTCCGGAAATAACCGAAGCCCCTGAGATCCAGCAGAACTGGCAAGAGAGTACAGCACACACCATTATCAGCTTAATCTCCTTTAGATATTTGCAACTGATTTAAACAGCTGCGTGCAGATGGGTGCAAGTGAAGAACCTCAATGAACTCGATGGAAAAACCTTAATGTATGTGGTGCTCTGGAATACAAAAAAAAAATTTTGAGAGTTATTCTATATACGTATCAGGAAAATACACCATTGTATGTAGAAGCATTGAATGACTTCTTTGAGAGACATGCTGAACAAAGTCCAGAGGGGTACAGAGACATAAATCTCTGGTTCTCATGGTAATCCTAGGGAATAACAGATCTGCAAGGATACTGATGGGTTCTTTCTAAAAGCAGAGGATTTGGCAACCGACCAGGTGACAAGGTTACACACACACAAAAAAAGTCATACAGTACAGTAAATCTACAGAAGAAAAATGGGAGAATCAACGTCAGATAATCCGAGTGAATTTTAAATTGACCTAAACTGAGAGGGTTAAAAATTGGTCCTCGACAAATGTTTAATATTATATCCTGAATGATAAATTCCTAATTACTGAACAAACGATGACTAAATGAATGAATGGAGCGAGTGAATCATGGCTTTATGTGCCATCTCGCTCAAATCTCATCAATGACACATCATGCATAGAGCATGTTTATCAAGAACGGTTTTCACCCATGAGTGGGTTATGAGTGGATCTTGGCAGAAAAACAGAAAAAACACAAACGCAGATTATCGAACCATTAATATTGCTGCTTTCCTTTTAACTTTGAGAGGACATGCAGCACTCTTGGCACCCTGACACGATTAACAGTGTGTACTAAATAACAGTTATTTTTGCTCAGGATTTACATCTCCGGCAGTAATTGAAAATGCAGACAGGCCGTCATTCTCAAACAATCCTTTAGGAAAATGGAGACACCACACTCTGATAGAGTAACGTAGGAGTGTAATGAATATACATATTATTGCTTAGAAAATTGGTCAAGCAACTGAATGAGAGAATCCTTGACTCAATTCGGAGCAAAAAATGTGAGTCCTATCATGCAGTCCTAAGGTGACCTGATGGGCATGAATGTGGAAATTCAAGATGAGTAAAACGAAATCTAAGAAGGAAGCATTGATGTATTTCACACATCACGGCCTTCTTCCAATTGATCTCGACACGATAAAATGTCTAGGGGAAAGGTCAGTAATTACATGGCTGTGCAAGAGCTTTCATGCAGCCTTCTGACCAAATGAAAGCATAGACACCAAACAAAACAAAAGGTTATAGGCATTTTAGACTCGACTCTAAATTAAACCGCATGTTAACTGTCGAATTCCTACTTACAAGCTGACAGTAGAAGGCGTTATCTCAATGCTTTGCTAAACGTCTTCCGCAGGCTATTGTAATTAATTGCTGAAGAACATTTAAAAACAATGAAGACATTTTAGCAACAGTCCTTCATCTCAGATGCAGCACATTAGGAACGTAATCTGTATTCTGTGTGTACGTCACATGCTATCAAAGCTTGAAGGACATATAGGCAACAGCTACATAAAATTCACACATTAAAATTTGTGACTTGATCGAAATAGGTGTTTGAGGATTTTCCAATATTTAGCCTGTACTGAATTGTAAAAAATGAGAACACTAAAAATATAAAACCTACATTTAGTTCAGAAAACACGTCCCATGTACAGTATACGTCCGTCAACCCAGTGACTTACAGATTAAGATTTTACTAGGGATACACCAACACACATTTTTCTGTGCTGATACCGATAGCCGATTATTTAAGAATGACATCTGCCAATACCGATGATGGTTTCAAATGACTGATCATTAAATTACACAACTTTGAAAGAAATGTAAATAACTTTATTCTCTCTTTATCTACATGTTTTCCATTTGAGAATCCTAAACAATTCCTATAATCCCAGGCCAAAATCTGTAGTCTTTGATAGCTAGTTTGACGTGTTCTCCGACAGCCGATTAACGTCCGTGGCGATCAAATTTTTCCTCTGATTAAATTCTGGCAGTGTCAGAAGATTTGAGGGACAGTCCTGTAGTGTGGCTTCTCCTGCTCCGTACGAGTCTTCTTGCGTGCGTCCGTTTTTCACGTCTTGACTGTCGTACAGTCTGACATTAATGATAACCGAGATCCTACAGTGTGATCATGGCTTACAGCGGGGATCATGTTCGTACAGTCTGACAAGCAACAGTCGCAAAGAGCTATTAAAAATCGCACGGTGTGCACCCGGGTTTAGCCTTTGTTTAAAGCCTTTGCTGATGAAGATTGTCCCATTTTAGCTGAAGCAGCCTCTGCTTTACCTTTAACAAACTTTTCATATTCCTTGCCATGTCAAGTTTTGAGGTAGGTAATCAGATTAGTTGGTTTAAAAGTTTTGGTTTTCTTACAACATTCTCAGCAGACACTAGGGAGATACCAACCATACTCTAAAACCACTAAAACTAATAGCTAGATCAACTATGCTAGCATATAGGCGTAAATAACATCAGTCCAAATATGTATCCATAAGACTGGCCCCATAATTAACCGTCATCATTGGTGAAATCCAATATATTGGCTTAATCCATCAGCTGGTTAATGTACTGTGAGGTCTATCTCAAATGTTGGGTGAAGGTTACACTACTTTTGATTAATGCAACTGGGCAATTCCATGCAAATGTCAGGTTTACCATAGAAAAAAACTATCAGCATGGGAAAAACTGTCTCTTAAGTCTATATTTATATAATAATACTCCAATATCTTACTAAAAACTGAGCAATATTTTAGGACTAAATGACTAAAGAAAAGAACACCAAGGGTGAGCCCTAAACATTTCCATCAATATATAGATTGTACTGTGTATGTTGTCTATAATGGTGATAAAAGATAAAATGGGTGACATTTGTATTGCTGTTAAATCACAATATGTTATATGGGACAATGGTACAACCATTAAGTACACTAATCTTTTTTATTTTTTAACCGTTTGATATTTTGTTAAAAAAAAAAAAATCACAAAAATACTCTGCTCTCATGGATATCAAACAATTGCAAACACAACACAGGATTATCAAAAAAAGAATCATTTTTGTGCCACATTTATTGGCATTCCTATGAGAAAAATATATTTGAAGTATATTCCCATTGATATTTTTAGTACACCTGGGTGACTAGGAACAGGAAATTGTTCAACCATGACTTCCTGTTTCACATGGGTATAAATATGAGGTAACACATAGGCCAAATTCCTTTAGGCATTCATAACAATGGGCAAGACCAATGAATATAACTATGATGTGCAGCAAAAGGTTGTTGAGCTTCACAAAATGGGAAGTGGCTATAAGAAAATAGCACAAGCACTGAAAATGCCCATTTCCACCATCAGGACAATAAATAAGTTCCAGTCAACTGGAAATGTTATGAATCAACCTGGAATTGGACTCGTGTCTATATTATCTCAACGTACTGTGAAGAGGATGGTTCGAGTGGCTAAAAAATCACCAAGGATCATAGCTGGAGAATTGGACCTCAAATTTTGAAGGATCTGGAGAGATTCTGTATGAAGGAACGGTCTCAGATCCATTACCATGTATTCTCCAACCTCATCAAGCATTATAGGAGAAGACTCAGAGCTGTTATCTTGGCAAAGTGAGCACAAAGTATTGACTAAAAGGATGCCAATAATTGTTGCACACCTATATTTAACAAAGCTTCTTTTTTTTTTTGATAAACCTGTGTTTTGATTGCAATTGTCTGATATCCATGAGAGCGGAGTATTTTTGTGAATTTTTGAAAATAAATAAATAAATCAAAAGGTTAAACAATAAAGGCAATTTTTCACAGCCTTCTTTGCTCATATTTACCAAGGGTGCCAATATTAGTGGAGGACACTGTATCTTGGTTGTGCTATATAGATTCCAAACTAGAAGCTAAAAACTAATAACTAAGAACCCTTTTGCTTTAGCTTCCATTTGAATGTTTTCTGCAGGTAATACATACAAGTGTATCTTACTTCTGTTGAACTGCACTGCCCTGAAAGGTCACATGACCAGAAACACACACTCTCATTGGCAGTAACCCCAAATCTACACCAGACATGCTGTATTATATACGGTACGCTTCATTTTTGTATATATTATATTATATACATTATATACAACAGTGTCAATGAAACATGGGGGATGGGGACAGACGAGGCTGGGTCAGCTGTAATTACATAACGCAAGTTAATGAAAATGTGACAGACAGCAAGACAGTAAACAAACATTGTACGTTTTTTTTCTGGTTATCCATAACTGTACAAACACTTTATACGTGACTACAGGTTACGTAAACTTCACGACGTTGCAGAAATGGACAGTGTGTAGAACGTAGAGGTTTGACATTTTAATTTGTGCTTCAATTTAAGCATGCAAGTTTAAAAAAAAAAAAAAAAAGAGAGAGAGAGAGACAGGATGTGTTGAGTCGCGTATGCGTGCATCTGATGGAGTCAGTGTGAATTGTGGAAGCGTAAAGGTTGTGTTGAAAAATGCTTAAAAACACGGCTGCTTGGAATTTGCGTTAAGCTACTGGAAACAGGGACCTGAAGAACAATAATCTCCAGCAAACTCCAGCCTGGAACACATTAAATGTTTTAAATGACACATTAAATGACGCATGTTTGCCTCGCAGCTCCAGGGTTGGGGATTAGATTTCCGCCTCTGCCTTATGTGCACGAAGTTTGGCTGTTCTCCCTGTGCTTCAGGGGTTTCCTCCAGGTACTCCAGTTTCTTCCCCCAGTCCAAAGACATGCATTTCCAAATGGTCCATAGTGTGCGAGTGTGTGTGCGATTGTGCCCTACAATGGGTTGGCACCCCATACAGGGTGTCCCTTGTCCCCCGTTTCCCGGGATAGACTCCAGGCTCCCCACAACCTTGTGTAGAATAAGCGGTACAGAAAATGGATGAATTGATGGTGTACTTAGGGATTCTAGTGCCAATTTGTTGGTTGGTGCTGTATTACGTTATTCCAGTGACATGTTAGTGGTTGTGTGCCGTGCTGACATCACCAGGGACGTTGTTATTGCTAGAAAAGTTACAGTAGTGTTTAGGGGAAGAAAACTTAAAAAGCCTTAACAGTCTCAATCATGTGGGATATTAGCTATTAAAAATGAAGATAAAATAGCTTGTTTTCTCACTCAGCAACGTTCAACAGAATATATTTACGAAAACCTGGGTAGAAGTAGTAGAGATGTTTATTTCCATATGTTGGACTCAAAGCAGATTGCATCTGAAGAGTGTTGAGAGTTGTATTAGAATGCTGATCTGTTTGAGCAGAGTGTACTGATGCGGAAATGAGAGATCTGGACAGACTAAAGGATTAAAGCGCCGCTGCTTCGCTCTCGTTAAGTAGAGGGTTAAGGCCAGCTGGCACCACTAGTAGCTGGCAGTTGAACAGTACTGTGGGTAATGTAGGAAAGCATTAACCAACACGGCCAAAGAAATCAAAAATAGTCCAAGATGTCAATGAAAAAAATATTCAGAATTGAATTACAAAATAAATCTTGGATTCCACGAACAGACATGATAACCCTGAAAAGGATTAATACATTGTTAAATATCAATTTCCGTTGAAAATACTGGACGGGGAAAAAAGTACTTTTTTAAATTTATTTATTTATTTTAATGTCATTTTCGGTGGCATCCAATAATAAATATAGCTAACCGATTTTAACAATATACTTGCCTAATGTTAGCTAATTTGAACATATAATGATGGATCACATTTTACATTAATAAAGTCAAAACAGTCTCCATTTACCTTGACAGAAACGAGGATGCAGCGTCTGCACACCTTTCAAGAAAATCGAGAGGAGACAAGTGTTCATTGTACGAGACGGAAAGAGGCGGGGCTTTGAGGGTGTCAATTTATATCGGAAATTCCATTAAATTGGGGGGGGGGGGGGGGGGGGGGGGTTAAAATGCTGAGTTCTTGTGCAAAAAAAAACCCCAAAAAGTTCAATTGTAAAAGTTTGCACGTTTGCTTTGTAGAGAACATTAGGTTTTTCCTAAGAGCTGTCCCTGCCTTCATTTCAAATCATCTGGTTTCATTGTCCTGGATTCATTTCACAATTCATTTCAACTTACAGTCAAGGCATCAGCACTGTGACCTTAAGAGATACCAAACACTCCCATAACTTCCACAATCTGCAACACGCGTTGTTAAAAGGGCCTCCTAGAAGCGAACCGGGGGCCACATCCCTGCTGCTGGAGGATGTTTACACTGCACTGGTCATTGACTCTGTTCGGGCCTTCATGCCAAATCAGTACACAAAGCTGTCTGGTTATATCAGAGGAGCATTTGCTGGCGTTTTTGTTTTTTTCCTTGGCAAAAGAAAAAAAAAAAGTAAAAATTAAAAGAATCGTGTGTATAGAAAGTGAACGTTACAAGCTAATATATATATCTCCTATCTAACTTTGTACAGCATTACTTTCTCGAGAGAGAGAGAGCTCATTTTAAAAGCACAGGAAAGGTGTGCAGTAGGTGCCTGGATGAAACTGGATATCTAATGGCAGCACATTCAGAACCCATTAGCCTAGTTGTCAGATGTGGCTTTGAGTACATGACTTGTGGCATGTGGTACTTGTTTGCATGGCCCTTTCTCTCTCTCTCTCTTTCATACACACATACACTCTCATCCTCAAACACGGACAAATGTACTGATTAAATCCTGATTGAACTTCAGTATACATGAAGCAAACTTTAATCCCAGTGCGTAGAATAACACAGTATATCCGTAACACTCACACACGGAAGTACTCTTGTCCATGCATTCGCCAAACAATGAGAACAATGGCTTCCATTTCAACATAACGAGGCCACAGGGAGGGAGGGGTGAAATATTCACATAAGCCCTGCTGGAAACTTGTAGTCATTAATCTGATTAATGTATACAAGGTGACGGAGTGCTGCAGCGGTTATTGTTACGAAAGCCTGCCATTAATAAAACACGGGAACTTTTCAACGAGCGGCTTTCCATCTTTTTTTTTTTTTTCCACTTGTGGAAATAAACAAGAAGATATGAACCTACTGATTAAACTTATCCATCCAATACCTAGCAATGCCTTTTCACAGATATACAAGTACAATAATGGTCAAATCTGCACTCTAAATCTGTACACAAGCTTGTTTAGGACTAGGGATGCATCAATACTATCCATCAATACAAATACCAAAATGAGTAACTCGGTATTAATCAATCTGGGACGTTGTGGATGTCCACATACTTACATTAATGGGCTCAGTTTTTACAACATTAGTGGGATGTTAGTTACTTTGGATCAAGTAGTTGCAGCAGATTAGTATGGAATTAAATTTGTGCCAAAAGTATTGAACGAACAAAAATATATACGATGAGAACGAAGAAAAACTCTTTGCATTCTTTGTTAACAGTTTTCTAAGCTTGGTTTTTCGCTAATCGTGTTATATGAATGCGCTGCCAGAGTGTTCACACATACACTACGTTTACATGGAGAGCAGTAATCTAATTATTGAGCTTACTCTGATTAAGACAATATTGTGATTAAGGTGTTTACATGAGTCGCTTTTAGAATACTCCTGTCATGTTCCCGTTTTACATGTTATAGAACATAATTAGATTAACAGCCCGCGTCATTACGTCACCGTGTCACGCCGTCCCTCCAGAATTTCACGTGTCAACATACAGTTCGTCTTCGTTATGGTACCGTATACAGTTTTGGGTGTTTTTATTTAATTTTTTTACGAACACTTTAAGTGCAGTTAATTATTTGTAATGCTGTACGTGCTAATAGACAACTGCTTGAAGCCGTGGGCTGCGTCTCAAACCGCGTACTTACAGTCTATATAGTAGCCGAGATACATGTATTTTTCCCCACTACAGGCCTATAGTAGGCAAGTACGCGGTTTGGGACGCAGCCTGCTCTCTTGTTCGCCGTAAAATGTTGAGAACTGCCGTGTGTGTACGTGTCCTGTCGCAAAATGCGGTGTAAACTCTCACACGACGTTCATAATGTGATGAAGGTGTTTACATGTCTGTAATACACGTCCATAATGCGACTAAAACTGGAGTACTCCACCTGTCTTAATTCGATTAGAGCTTAATTCGAGTATGACCTTAATTAGATAAAGGTAAGTAAAAATTGCTGTTTACGTGGTAGTTTCTTAAATCAAAGTATGGTCTTAATCGGGTTAAGAGTGGATCGTTGTTGTCCATGTAAACGCAGCTATAGTGAGACTTGGATCGACTGCTCCCTGACCAGGGAGTAGAGACTTTCAGTGTCACAAATTTTGGAGAGCGTTCTGGATGCGGTTCTCTGTGTAATTACAGTGTTTGTACTTTGTAATAGAAATTACTTAATTATTTAGTCAGTATATTAGTTTGTAGCTATTATTTGAGGTCTGGGTAGTCTCAGACAGTAGTCTTTATTTATTTATTTTTTTAGATGAGCTCTCGGGAGCGGCACAGAGCAGCATCGTCGTCCTGCTCAGGTGGACACTCGAGCTGTCGATCCAAATCTCACTAGCCAATGAGAGTAAATCGCTTTTAAGCCCCGCCCACAGGAGAGGTTTGTGCCAGAATGGCGAACGTAAACTTGTGGAGCGTAAACTAAAACTCTGGCAGCGCATTCATAAACCAAGCTTAGAAAACTGTTAACAAAGAATGCTTTTTATTTGAAGACCAGGTTAAATTTTTGCCCCCGAGTTCACTGTTTTCAGTGAGCTTTTCTTCTCTCGCTGTATACATTTGTTCATTTCTTGAAAAGTTACGTTCAATACTTTTGGCATAAATTTAATTCTACAGAGAAGAATGGGTTTTATTTCAGTTAAGAAAAGCATTTCTGAACAGCAATAAATAAAAAGTACGTTGTATTGTTTTTGTAGTGTTAGAAACCCTCGCTGTGGATCACTGAGAACAGCCGATTGTCAAGAACATACTGGGTAAGAGCTGTTATTTTCACTCGCCTAGCATTCTTGAGACATTTTTCCCTTACCTAGCCAGCATTTTCTGAAAGCAAGGAACTCATTGTGCTGAGTTTTACGTGTTAGATGTTTAATCAGGTTACTTATATTGTCGGAAATTGCTGTAGAGAGGAAATATCCTCTTGATATTTTCACAGAGCACAGTTTGCAGCCTGCTTTGCTTCGATTTCTATCGGATGTTGATATCGGATCATTTATTATGAGAACGGGTAAAATGAGCACGATATCATAAGGATACCCGATACCAGTATTGGTACTGATGCATTCCCGTTTATGACCGTAGCCACCTATCTCAGACAACTGCTGAATATTAACACCCTGCCTTCAACAGTCTGCAACAGCTGCAATACAGAAGCCTGATCCTGCACAGCACAGCACACAAAATGTCAGCTGGAAAAAAGACAAACTACAAAATCAATACCAGAAGTGTCCAGCTTGTGTGATTCGTCAGCTCCTTAATCAAGAGACGTGAAGCTATACAGAGAATATTAGAGCACTGCAAATCATCACTCACCAAGCATTAGAAACTTACCCAATATGTGATGAAATGTTAGCGGTTAGTAATGCCTCTGTCCAGGTATGCTGCCTGTACAGTGGCCCTGCAAGAGACGGGAAACGAGTGAGGTGTTAGAGAGAGCGAACAGGAGAGGCAGGAGCTCGTCATGCTGCGTTAAATGAGGTCGCAAGTTAATATAAGTCCTGACACCCAAAGGTGGCACATTCCAAGTCGGAGAGTCAAATGCCGCACATAGAAAGGTTAGAGAAGCAATCATAGCGCAGTGGAAAACTACACACCATAACACACACTTACTACTCTGCTAGACCCATTCAATATTACGCTTAAGGTTAATGCCATGACACGGCTTGAAGTGGAAAATAAGTGCTGGTACTCCTCATTTTAGCATGTTTTTGGAGACCCATTAGGTCATTTTGTAGCAATAAATGAGAATTTAAGACTTAACAAGACCATCATTACACTATAACTAAACTACTGATGTTTAGAACATGTTGTATATTAATGTACTAAAGGAAACAGAATGAATAAAACGCACATTAACATTTACAATAAACAGTTATTAAAATATCAAATCATTTTTCATTAAAGTACAACCAGTCTGAGTGTTTGACTCTCATTCTAAGGCAATGCCAGTTTGTTTGTTTTTACATAAAAATAATTAAATGAATAAAAGGCTTTGATGATGTTTTTCATTTAAAACAGAAATTCTTTTCAAATTTGATTTAAATATTAAATACAAGATTTTAACATCGATTCAGCTACTCGTTATCTCAGAAAAGTGGACTGTGACATAATTTATCATGATAGCTACATTATAACCCTCATATTGCCCAGCCCTACACCCGGCTGGTTTCTGAAACTAGGTTAACACGGGTAATGTAGCAATGATTCAAATGTTTAAAATAACTAGTTTTTACTAACATTCGTTGCAGCACTGATAAAGGTGTGTACAATGCGAGGTCTTGTGTTACACTGCACTATTTGTCCCCCCCCCATCATCATTATCATCATCAACATCAGCAGCAGCAAGAGAGTTGATCTGATAGTGTTACACATGGTAAAGTTTATGCAAAGATCTTATGCAAAGGTACTTAAAAAAAAGCAAAACATAGACATCATAGTACTACCAACCCGCTTAAAGAACTGCTGAATGCAAATATTATACAAGGAAGTATATTAGAAACAAAACAAAACAAAATTAGACAACGCCCTATCATCAAAACAACAGCTTTGTAACTACTATTTGTAAGGGTTATAACATATATATGCACTGTCTCAATATTATGATGGCATTAAATATATACATATATAAAAACAGACGAAAAGGAAAATGCTCTCAAACTTTAAGAGCAACATAAAACACTTTTAACACCCATTGAACACTAGGTCATGTGACATCATTCACGGCATTTCCCACATTCCTGGTCTGTCAGGTTCAAACATGCGTCTCTCATTAGTCTCAGAGCACATAGGCCCTCAGTTTGTCAGAGCAGCAGCTTGTTTCTCCTTAGCGGATTTGAATTTAGAATATAGTTTGTACGATTATTCGCTTGCACGAGTAGTGTACGTGTAGTGGTTGAGTAGATACAGTCCACTCCGAAACTATTGGAACGACAAGGCCGATTCATTTGTACACTATAGACATTTGGGATTGAGATCAAAAGCTGAATTCTCCCTTCAGTCTTCTCTTCAAGAGGTGAAATGCTGCTCAATTGGGTTAAGGTCGGGTGATTGATTGGCCAGTCTAAAACCTTTCACCCCCCCCCCTCCTGAATCAATTCATTTGGATGCATTTTTCTGTAAATTGGCATTTCTGTGTAAATGTCTGCATTCATTCTGCTGCTACCATCATGAGTTCTATTATCAATAAAGATTAGTGAGAATGTTCCAGAAGCAGCCATGCAAGCCCAAGCCATAACACCACCTCCACCATCACAGATAAGCTTGTATGTTTTGGATCATGAGCAGATCCTTTCTTCCTCACACTTTGGCCTTTCCATCACTTTGGTAGAGGTTCATCTTGATGAGAATGTTTGTGGCTCATCTCTGTATTTCTTTGCGAATTCCAATCTGGCTTTCCGATTCTTACCGTTGATGAGTGGTTTGCATCGTGTGGTGTGGCCTCTATATTTCTGCTCTCAAAGTCTTCTTCGAGCAGTGGATTGTGATACCTTCAACCCTGCTCTGTGGAGGTTGTTGGTGATGTCACTGACTGTCGTTTTTGGGTTTTTCTTCACAGCTCTCGCAATGTTTCTGTCATCAGCTGTTGGTTCTTTTCCCTGGCAGATGCATTTAGTCATCCTGTTATATGAAAATAACAACGGAGTGGTGTGACGTGGCCTGAGGCTAAGCAGAGTTACTGTTACCACCCCAAAGTTGTTTTATTTTCTGATAACACTAACAGCACACCCTGTAGTGTTTTCTTCCTGTTATACAACAGCAATGATTGCAATCTTTTACTTATTAAAGGCTGACACGTCATACTTTTGATCCATTTATAGTTACATTTAATGTTGTCCATTTACATTACAACAGCTATAAACAGTCATTCCCTCACCAGTCGCTGTTTTTTCCTCTTCCTTCATAATAAAGTCCTCCATCCTGAAGACTACCACAGAAGAAAACTCAGTCACAGCACTACCTCTTGACTTTTACAATGCACGGACACTGGAGACTCCTTCCATAAATGGTATAAACATCTCCTTACAGGAAGCTTCACAAAATATGTTGTTTTTGTTTTTTTTTGTTAAATACCAATGTGTTTTTATATCAGATTATGATTAGGCTTAGATTATATGAATAATCTAAGCCATACGCGTCATTGTCAATGAAATGTTACTATAGCAACGATAGCAATATAACAAGAGCATTAATATAAACCTGTGATTTGCCTTGTAGTTCGAACTACTGTCAGAACTGCTGGTATAAAAAAAAAAACATTATTCACCGTCTGACCAATCAGAATCGAGAACTCATATTTTGACATTCAATCAGCTACTACTTTTTGATTCTCAGAAATGTGTATTGTGATGTCATTTATCAGGATACTGATGTTATGTGGTCATATCTCCATTTCATAGCAGTTTTTTTAGCAGAACCCAGAGCGCTCATGCTCGTGTCTCTGGTGTACACTGCGCTGATGGCAGGATACTGGGCGTGGAACAAAAGCCCCTTTGTTTTTGACATGCCTAAAAGGGGACTCAAAGGCCACTGAGCTTTCGAGAGAAGGGTATACCAAGCGGTTCCAGAGGCCAAACACTGAGCTCTTTGACATCTGTGGCTGCTCCATGGACAACCAGTAGATACTGAAAAAATAGTGGGTATGGAGAATGCAGGAGCAAACTCTAATGTCTACGAGTTGCACAACAGATGAGTCACAGTCACTCCATGGAATGCACATCGAATACTTTAGGGAAGAGCAGCAAGGGTTGGGCAATATACTGATATAATATTGATAAATTCTGTTTTTTCATATTAAAGTCTGAATGAAAGCAGCAGACTTGATGTTAGGATTTTGATCTTTAAAATGATCAAATATTGTAATCTTGCAGAGATATTTTCTAAACTTTTCCCTCCTTTTCAATGTTAAAATAAAACCAAGTGGGCGTGTTAGAGAGATTTTTATGAAGGGTGACGGTGTCGTTAGGCGTGGCAGTTTTACAGAATTGGCATAAATAAAAACAATTTTATAAAATCTAGTATTCAGGAAATAAATGAATATTATTATCAGTAATATTTGCAATGTAGATGCGCTCACAGGTGTGCTTATAGTGAAGATTTTACAACGGCTTTGAACATGGCTCAGCTTTTAGAACCGAAACTGTTTTATAAAACTTACTTGTGCAGATTATTATTAAATAAAGTAATAATTAAAGTTTTTTTTTTTTCCTTCAAATGCAACACCACTGTTTGCTGGCTAAATATTTTGATCCATCTCATGTCTCACAGAAATGTCTTCAGTTCTCACACATACATATATATATATATATATATATATATATATATATATATATATATATATATATATATATATATATATATATATTCATATATATTCACACATATACATACATATGACATTTCTGTCATATCGCCCAACCCATAAGCAGCTACGATTAACTTGAATTAAACAAAAAGTTGTCCCACAGGTTTACATGGTCTTCTGAGAATTATTGCTTCACTTTGTGCAAATCTTCATCTCTATTTAGTGGAACATTATCTGCTCCATGTCAGTCATCTTGTACCTGAATGCTTTAGCTCTACACTGAATAATCCGAATCAGTTCCACACCCTTCGCATTCCTGGACAAATGTTGACGTGAGCTATAATAGAAAACCTAACCTTTTAAAGTCTACTGGAAGATTGATAGCTGCTATAATTTTATAACAAAAGAAATGTCCTGATGTAAAGAACATGACCAACAAACCTGATATATGGGCTGACGGAGGACACTTATAAGGTTACGTCTTAATCTATATTACGATAATAAAACTCTTAAGAATTTCTTAAATTGCTGTTCTAGGAAACAACTTAAAGCATACATGGAATGCATCAACCAGAAGAACAACAGTAGTAAGGAGCGAGGTACAGCCCAAGGTCAGGGTTTGTTTTGCCTTGAAGAAAGGTTACACTAGAAAAAAAAGTGTAATAAACCTGAACTTCATTCTTAAATGCTTAAGAATTCCAGATCACCACTTTATTTTCACATACATAGACATACAGTCCCCTCCGAAACTATTGGACCGACGGCAAGGCCAATTCATTTGGTTGTGCTATACACCAAAGACATTTGGGTTTGAGATCAAAACATGGATATGAGACGAGAGTTTAGGATTTCAGCTTTTATTTCCTGATATTTACATCTAGATGTGTTAAACAACATAAAACATACAAAAATTTCTATCGGGGCACTCCATTTTTAGGCAAGCAAAAGTATAGGAACAGATAAGATTTGAAGTACATTGAAGTAAATAAAAACTTAATATTTGGGTACTTATTCTTTGCATGCAATAACTGCATCAAGCCTGTGATTCACTGACATCACCAAAGTGTTGGTTTTTTCTTTTGTGATGTTTTTCCAGGCTTTTACTGACGCCTCTCTCAGTTTTTTTTTTTTGTTTCGGGGGGTTTCCCCCTTCAGTCTCCTCTTCAGGAGGTGAACTGCTGCTCAATTGGGTTAAGTTCTGGTAATTGACTTGGCCAGTCTAAAACCTTCCACTTTTTCCTCGCCTGATTGAGTTGGCAGTGTGTTATTTTTTTGGGGGGGTCATTGTCTTGCTGGATTGGATAGTCTGATACAAATTGAGCCATGTTCTCTGTCGCTTATAAACACCAGGAAATAAAAGCTGAAATTTGAAACTCTCTTCTCATATTTATCTTTTGATCTCAAACCCAAATGACTTCAGTCTACAGCATAATCTTATGATGTGCATGCTTGTGCTTCAGTAAATGTTGGATGTGTTGTGCTTGCTACATTAAAAGGAGCCAAATACAAGCTAGAAAAGCTGAGTGGAATTTCCTGTTACTCGATTCAACCTATTATTATTGAATGTATCGGTCATTAAGAAAGAATTGTACTTGAACTCAACCTACTTTACAGGTGAAACCAGAAAATCACCAGGTTCCACCCACATTATAACACCACAGACTCCTGGGAGCAAAGATTCCACCAGTCAGTCCCTTCAATAAAGTCCATATAGAAAAAGCTGATATCAAAGACGTCTATGGTACGTATAACTAAATGTTTCATTTGGGTCCTATTCAACTAGATTATCCAGTTTCAATGATACTTCGAACAGTTTTCAGGGTTTCAATAAACTTCTTTTACCTCAGGAGGTTTGGATTACTCAGGCGATTGTGACGGATTTCCCTGTACATGTTTTGAAAAGAACCTGTTTCCATGGAAGACGAGTTTTGAACAAATGAGTCTGAGGCATGACAACAACAACGGCACTTGGATCCTAAGTAACGAATAAAAACCTGAAAGGGAGTGCCGTTATAGGAAAATAATCACCCTGAAATTGATTACTGTCCTATAATAGCACATCCCAAAGTGTTCGATTCCATTTATAAACAACAATTTGACAATGATTGCAATTTTTTCATTGACTAAAGAACACCATGTCATACTTTTTAATCCATTTATAGTTATATTTAATGTTGTGGAACATTCATGAAACAAGTTCCTGCTCTCACTTACGTTACAGCAGAGTTAAGTAGTCATTCCCTTCGATTTCTGTTGAAGCTAATATGACTCGTTACTGAGAAGTCGTCCATCTTGAAGACTTTCCCATGGAGGAACATCTTAATCCTGTTACAAAGTGTTGACACTGGA